>NW_004797601.1:125108-140116 GCF_000002075.1 Aplysia californica
CCCAAATTCCCCGAAAAAATGCTACACTGCCTCCCGCCATGGCCATGGCTATACTATCTACAAAATCCTACTCTGAACCTAGCTTATCAACCCAACTTCCTATCAGCCTATCTTTACTGGAGGGAGGAGATGGCAGAAGCAGAATTGGATGGAAAGAGCTGCTTACTGGTTTTAAGCTGGAATGGTGAAGTGAATTTTGCATACTGGCTTGTTCCTTATACCTTCTTGGTGCTGAGTTGCCATTACTGGGTCAATGATGCTGTATACTCAGTGGATCAAACAAACACTGCCAGCTGTTTGTCCTCCTTTTGCGGTAAACTTATTGATAACCCCAGTGTATTCTTGACCAAAAGTTTGATGAGTGTCAGTGATCTGAGGGAAAGAAATTCAAAGTTAAATCAGTTTGCATTAGTAACTTATTTTGAGTTTGAGCACATTCATATTGAATTATCTAAAATATTTGACACGTGATTAAATCTAAATTCAGTACATTCTATTAAAATGAGCAAGTAGTAAAGAAAGGTAGCTTATGACACAGAAAAGAAGTTTTGATCTTCAAGGATGTCTATACTTCACATTGTGTCCACCTTTTAATAAACTAAAAATTACGGTCCAGATGTTCCCTACACTGGGGTAAAAAAAGGTACCTGAACAATACAGGTTGATAAGGACCCTGAAACTAACTTAAATTGCTTCGTTTGAATTTACGTCAATTACAAGCAAACGTTCAATCAATTCATAGGTATATTTTCCGGAACAATTAGACACGTCCAGGGGCAGTTTCAAAGAGAAACCTAAACATAAACATAAAACTTTCAAGTTTCAATGGGTATTCTAAATTTTCATGCATAATAGGTTGTCTTTTAATACGTCTAAATAGGCCAAGACATCTTTCAACGACAAATTCCTTTTGAGGCTGATCATGCAACGCTTCTTGTTTCTCGACACAGTCGATATGGACAATCCTCTGATCCTGTCGGCAATCCAGTGGTGCTGTACTGTACGCAGTCCTGAGGATGTCATAGAAAATCCTCCAACATCTATATAGTTTTATTTAGTTTCAGGGGTTAAAAACATTCACTACACTGGCAGGGAAGAAGTAATAAAAGGCAGGTTACAAATATTGTTTGATTGAGTAGATATTTTACAGCACTATCGACACAATTTTGGTCATTTAAGCGCCAACACCTCTTATGAAAGGTGTTCACTTTAAATTTGTTGTATGTTTAGTGTGGGAGCTATCTTTACACTCTCATCAACACAATTTAAATCACTTTGGGTATAGATTTCCGACATTTCAAGGCGAACCCTACATCATCGATGGGTATTCTAATGTTATAGTCATAAGTTAGATAATGTCTTAATATGGAACTTAAAGTCTCAGTGAATAGTGTTGCAAGACATAACAAAGACAAATACCTTCTGACGCTGATCATCATTCATCACTTCTCGATTCTTGACTGTCTCGTTAAAAACGGCCCATTAGTCATGTCCTTGGTCTTCCGGGCCCTCCAGAATTGTATTGATGAAAGACAAAATGAAACTATGAAACTTTCTCACGCACCAATGAATATTCTTTTAGTTAGTACATAATATGTTGTACAATTTCTTGATAAGTCAGTGAGAATTGCAACAAAAAAAAGTATTTCAAAGACAATTACCTTCTCAGGCTGCCCATCATTCATCACTTCGTATTTGCGGTCTTCCAGTCCAATTGGTGCTTCTATAGGCCGTCCTGTCCTACTGGTGGTATCAGAACACCTACCACAGGATGGCCAAAGCCAAAGGAACAGCTGGCAGTGTTTGATTCACTGAGTATACATTTTACAACACCACTGACACAACTCTTGACAGGGCAACACCAACAAGCTGCAAAGAACAATGCAGTACACAAAAGTCACTTCAACACTTAAGTTGAAAATCAGCAAGCAGCTCTTTCCAGCCAGTTCTACTCCTGCCACCCCCTCCCCCCCTAAAAAGACTCAATCTACCCCTGCCGCCCCACTCACTACCCCCCCCCCCCCCCAACCGCCACACACACACAAATCCTGCCCTACCCCCTCAACTCCCTCCCGCCATGGCCATGGCAATACTATCTACAAAATCCTACTCTGAACCTAGCCTGTCCACCTAGCTCCCTATCAACCTATCCTTAAAAGGACCACAGCAGTGTAGGTAGGGAGCTTTTAAAGGTGGTGACAGAAGAAGAATTGGCTGGGAAGAGCAGCCTAATGATTTTGAGCTTGAGTGTTGGAAGTGAATTTTTCATACTGGCGTGTTCTTTGCAGCTTTTTGGTGCTGCGCTGTCAATACTGTTCCAATGATGCTGTAAAATGTATACTCAAAAATGGATAAAATAAACACTACCAGCTGTTTATTTGACCTACCTTTTGTGGTGGATTAACCGATAACACCAGTGCCTTCTTACCGAAAAGTCTGATGAGTGACAGTAATCTGAGAAAAATAAATTCAAAGTGAAATCAGTTTGAATTATATAAAATTTTGAGTTTAAGCACCTTCATTTTGGAGCACCTAAACTATTTGATACGTGATTATTTAAATGCAGCACATTCTATTTACACGAGCTAAGTAGTAAAAAATTGTATCATGTGACACAAAAAGGAAATTCTGCTCTTCAAGGAAAAACAGTACATTGTGTCCACATTTTAATCATTTAAAAATTGCGGTACCAGTATTTCTATGCTGGTGTGAAAAGAAAGACATGACCATTACAGTCTGAAAAATAAGTGCAACCTTTAAATGACACTAAAGCAAACATATTGAGTTGTTTCCGTTTTGAATTACGTCAATTGCGAGCAACAGTTGTAGGTCTATTTTCAGGAACCATTAGACAGCTCCAGTTGCAGTTTTGAGAGAAACCTAAAGATAAAATTGAAACTTCCAAGTTGACCTAGCCTTGGATATTCTCATTGTTTTTTAAACTTCTAAATAGGTAAAGACATCTTTCAAAGACAAATACCTTTTGAGGCTGATCATCCTACAACATCTTTTTTCACGATAAAGTGGATATGGACAATCTTCTGGTCCTGAAAGCGATGGATAGGTGCTGTAGGCAGTCCTGATGATGAAAACAATGTGTCAAAGATTGACTGATTGACAGAGTACAGTGTGTCAAAGATTGAATGATTGAGTAGGTGTTTTACGGCACTGTCTATGTGTCAAAGAAAATCCTCCAAAATCTCGTGTTTTATCTAGTATCACAGGATAAAAGCATTAATACAACCAGTGTCGATAAAGAAAATCCGTTAACATATATTTCGTTTTATTTAGTTTCAAAGGAAAAAATCATTCCCTAAACTGGCAGGAAAATAGTAAAAGGTAGGTTACAAATACGACAAATGCAGGTTTTTCAAAAAGGCCAAAATGCAAAAAATCACATTTATAATTCAAAGCAAGAACCACCAGGCCATGTGTTTAAAACGTTCTAGTAACATTGAGTAACATGTCAAAAATTCTGAAGCAACCAATATC
Source organism: Aplysia californica (assembly GCF_000002075.1). Lineage (NCBI taxonomy): Eukaryota > Metazoa > Mollusca > Gastropoda > Aplysiida > Aplysiidae > Aplysia > Aplysia californica. Next base: position 128,601 of record NW_004797601.1, read on the forward strand.
ATAAAACAGTAGTAGTATATGGCTTTACGGCGCTCGCAACTGCGTAAGGTCATATGAGCGCGCGAAACACAAATTGTTTACTTTCGCAAAAGTTCACTGCACGATTGGTTAACTATTACACTTTAAAATGCTAAAATATTAAAATTCGAATAAATATATTTTCAATTTAAAACAACTCTTATAATTAACAATAAAAATTTTAATATCATAAAACAGTTTTTGCTTAAATCACATTTATATAAAGAAACTAATGTTGAACTCTCAGAAATATGTGTAGGACTAAGACCCATTAAATACTGTCCTAATTGGAAGACTTGTCTCAGTCAATAGTATTCCAAAACATCTTTTAAAAACAATTACTTTCTGAGACTGATCATTCATCACTTTTAATATTTCAACACGTAGTCGAAACAGTCCACGAGTCATGTTGGCGACCCTCCGGTCCTGCAGGCAGTTCTCTGGACATCTGCACCGTCTTCCTGCCCTGTAGACAATCCTGGTGATGATGCGTAAAAAAAAATCTCTTGTGTCAAATAGTTTCAAAGAATCTTGAAATTTTCTTTGACTATTACTGATCGAGAACGAGGAAGAAGAAGAACTGATCAGTAAGACAAAATGCTTATGAAAAGAGTTCACTTTAAATTTGTGTGTGTGGGGGGGGTTTAATGTGGGAGTTTTTTTACACCCTCATCAACACAATTTAGATTATTGATTGATTGATTGGGTAGATGTTTTACGGCACTATCGACACAATGTTGGTCATTTAAGCGCCATCAGGTTTCACCGTTACAAAATCAGACGTGTTTTTAATAAGAGTCTTTCGGAGCTCGCAACCGCAAACGATCACACTATTTCTATTATGCTAAAAAGACGAACAAACATTTATAAAAAAATTTTTGTAAATATGGAAAAGGCTTATTTACATTTGTATATACAATACAAATCTCAGCGTATGTATATATACACCGACAACGACAACTATATATTTTCACATTTTATTAAACAGTCCAATTTCTTTTATAAAACTTAAAATTCTTCTAGGTTCTATGATGTTAAAAAGGGTCTTAATATTTTTACATTTAAAATATTTATCACGGACATAATTAAAGTCGACACATTCCATTAGGATGTGCCGAACTGTGAAATTTGTGTTGCACGCCACGCAAAAAGGAGCTTCCTCTCCTTCGAGCAAATGTTTGTGCGTGACGTGCGTGTGTCCTATTTTAAGTCGGGTAAAAATTACTTTTTCTCTTCGTGGTAGAGAAAATGGTTTCCTGGGTGTAAGTTTCGGTTGAATGTAATGGAGTTTGTTGTGTATTTGTTGATTCCAACTTTGGGACCAGGAGGATGTGATGTGTTCTTTTACTTTCGGTTTCATGTCAGAGAAAGGGATTTTACTATTTTTGTTTTCAGGTAGTTTTAGAGATTCTTTGGCAAATTGGTCAACGGCTTCGTTGCCATCAATGCCTACATGGCTTGGAAGCCAAGCTATTGTAATAGTTTTTCCAGACTGATGTAGAAAATGCAGTTTAATGATAAGTTTCAAAATTCTGTTGTCGGAGGTGTCAGAGCGCTCTAAAGATTTCAGACAAGAGAGAGAGTCTGAAAGGATTAGGAAGGTAGACTTGGTTGATTGATCTATAATATTTAGGGCCATTTCAAGAGCTGTAGCCTCAGCAGTGTAGACTGAAGCTTCTGGATGGAGTTTCCTTAGGCTTAAGCTGTGTGGCGATGCAAGGGCAGCAGCTCCTACTGAGGAGTCATTTTTGGATCCGTCTGTAAAGAGTTTCTCTGCTTCAGGGTATCTATTTATCAGCTGTTTATATGAGTTTAAGTATGTAGTTTTGTCTGTGGACTTTTTGTTGTGTTTTTCAAGACTAGTATCTATGTTTGGTTTGGTTAAATGCCATGGAGGTATGCTGGACATGGCAAAGAGCTCGATTATGTCTTCAGAAAAATCAATGTCTTTGAGATCGTTCTGGATTCTTATTCCGAAAGGGCTTACTTTATTTCCTAAGGAGGATAGGGTTTTTAGGTCTTCGGGAAGGCCAAAGACACATTTGTGGGCTGGGTTTTGGGTTACTGAGCTAAGTTTCAAAGCGTACTGCAAAGAGAGTTTTTTCCTTCTAAGTTCCAAAGATGGTTCATGTGCTTCTGCCTGTAAACTTTCTACAGGTGAAGTACGGAAAGCGCCTAGGGCAAGGCGAAGGCCTTGGTTCTGAACAGGGTCTAAAATTTTAAGGTAAGACTTTCTGGCTGATCCGTAAACAGGACTGGCATAGTCCAGCCTGGAACGGACAAGAGAACGGTAAAGTTGAAGGAGTATTTCAGTATCTCCTCCCCATTCAGGATTGGATAATACTTTTAAGGCGTTGAGAGCACTTTGGCACCTCGTCTTTAGGTCTTTCAAGTGTGGTAGGAATGAAAGTTTATTGTCGAAGATTACGCCCAGGAAACGAGCTTGTTTTTTAACAGGAATTTTCTCTCCAAACAAATATAAATCTGGTTGTCGCACACACTTGTGCGACAGACAAAAATGTACACAGTTTGTTTTTACTGTTGAAAATTTGAACCCGTGCCCGTTTGCCCAAGTTTCCAGTTTATGGAGTTGAAGCTGAAGCTGACGTTCAATGTGATCCATTTTGGATTTGGATTTATAGCAAATCAGGAAGTCGTCAACATAAAGTGAGCAGTCAATATTGTTTTGAAGGGTTTTTGTGATGGAATTTATTTTGATTTCGAAAAGAATGGGCGATAAGATGCTTCCCTGAGGGACGCCTTCTTCTTGGGTGTGTAAATTTGATAATGTTGAACCTACTTTTACTTGAAATGATCGGTCTTTCAAAAAGTTTCGTATAAATTCTGGAAGATTTCCGCGTAAGCCCAAGTCATGCAGGTCTTTCAGAATACCATGTTTCCATGTGGTGTCGAATGCTTTTTCTAAGTCGAAAAAAATTGCCACAAGGTGCTCTTTTCGGATGAAAGCTTCCCGAATGAAAGTTTCAAGTCGGACGAGATGGTCAATAGTAGAGCGATTTTTGCGAAAACCGCATTGAAAATTTGATAAGGAGCTTGAGGTTTCGAGAAACCACATTAGACGTTTGTTAATAAGTTTTTCCATAAGTTTACAGAAACAGTTTGTAAGGGCTATGGGACGGTAGTTTGATGGGTTAGAGTGATCTTTTCCTGGTTTTGGGATTGGTATAACAGTGGCAAGACGCCAACTGTTCGGAAATTGTTGAGAATGCCAGAGTTCATTGTAAATATCAAGGAGTAATAGGAGTGTTTCGACTGGAAGACGTTTGATGATTTCGTTGTGTATTTGATCAGGGCCTGGAGCTGTGTTTGATAGTTCTGCAATATTACATTTTAATTCGTTAAGAGAAAAGCTGCAATTATAGTGTTCTTCATTTGAAGAGGTAAAATCAACAGTTGTCTTTTCAGAAGACATTTTTACTTTTTGGAATTCAGGGTTGTAATTGTGGGTAGAGGAATTTCCGGAGAGAGTTGATGCTAAACAGTCAGCAACTGTGTTTTCGGTTTCTACGAAGGAGTTATTCGGTTTAAGGATGTGTTTGATTGTGTCTTTTTTAGTACCTTTTAATTTCTTTATCATCTTCCAGACTTTGTGCATTGGTGTGTTGTTGTTGATTTTTGAGACATAATTTCGAAAAGATGTTTTCTTGGCTGTTCTGATTTTTCTGCGTGCTTGGGCTCGCGCAATTTTGAAATTAATGAGGTCTTCGTTAGTTTTAGAGTTGACGAACTTCCTGAGAGCTGATTTTTTGGCCGCAACAGCTTTTTGGCAGTCTTCAGTGAACCAACATTTATTTCTTCGGGGTTTGGTGGATAATTTTGGTATGTGCTTTTGAACGATCTCGAGAAGGGTTTCATGAAATCGTTCAAAAGTTTGTGTTTGTGTTTGAGATGGATTGAGTTTCTCCAGACATTCCACGTGAAACCCATCCCAGTCCGCTCTTTTAAGATTGAAACGGTCTGGGATAGGAGTTCGGTGTGGAATGTCTGGAATTAGGGTGATGGGGAAGTGGTCCGATCCATGTGGGTCGTCCAGGACCGACCACTGAAAGTCTGGAATTAGGTCAGGATCACAAAGGGTTAAATCTATGGATGAAACGTTTAGGTTATTTGAATTTTGAAATGTTGGGGAATTGTTAAAAATACTAGTACTGGTTTTTATTAAGAAATCTTCAATGATTTTACCTTTAGTATCAGTTGGTTCATTTCCCCAAAGAGGGCTATGGGCATTAAAATCTCCCAACATGATGAAGGGTTGTGGGAGCTGGTCTCTGAGGTTTATTAGTTCTCTTAAAGTTAGAGGATAATTTGGGGGGATGTATATTGAACAGATAGTTATAGGACGGTGTAGGGTGACCCTGACCGCAACTGCTTGAAGTGTTGTGTTTAGTTGTATTTGTCTGTGTAGTGTTTGGTTATTTATTAAAATGGAGTTGCCCCCAGAGGCGATTTGGTTGTCGGTGTATATTTGGTTGTAAGTTTGATAGTTTTTTAATGTGAATGTGGGTGTTGGCAATTTAGTTTCTTGTAGACAGATTACATTTGGGGTGTGTGAAGTCAAAAGATAAGAGAGTTCTGCCTGGTTTGCACGCAAACCACGAATGTTCCACTGAAGAACTGCCATTTTAATTTATTTTGAAGGCACGGGTTCGATACATTTTTTTTTGGTCGTTGGTGACCTTTGTCTTTGTTTTGTTTTGCTGCGGTCACGGTGGACCGCAGCCTTTTTTGAGGGAGAGTGTGGAGGGGGAGGAGGACCGGAGTCCTGAATGCGGGTACAGGAGGGGGAGCGGGTGCGGGGAGTGGGTGGAGGGGCTTTATTGGATGAAGGATGATGGGATGGAGGTTGAAGCAATGAGGGTGTAGGATGTGGTGATTTGTGTGAGGATGATGATGGGGAGGATGTTGTGGGTGAAGATGATGGGGGTGATGATGAGAATGATGAGGGTGAGGATGATGAAGGGGATGAGGATGAAGAAGATGGCTGAGAGGGTGGTGATGAAGAGGGGGTGTGGGGAGATGGCGTATGGAGAGAGGGAGAGATAGGAGTGGAGGAAGTGGACTCCATGTCCTCCTCCGTCTCCAGACTGGAGTGTTGATTTTTGCAGTTGTTCTGCTTTCTGTTTGTCTGAAGGACCTTTCGGGTTGGGTTTACTGACCCTGGGACAGTCTTCAGGACTTCTGAATATGTTTTTGTTGTATTCTTTGGCGTCGATCCTTTTGGGTATAACGTTGCTCTTGCTTGAGCGAACGTTCCGCCGTACTGGGCCCTATGTGTGAGGATGGCTTTCTCCTGACACCACCTCGGACACTCGTCGAAGATGCAGAGTGACTCCCCTGTCGACAATTTGGGCACCAGGGATCTGCAGAGCAGGTCTCCCCAGAGTGTCCCTCCTTGCCGCAGCGAGGACACGCTGCGCCACGACGACAGCGTAGCTGTGTGTGTCCGAAGCGCTGACAGTTGAAACAGCGCATCGGTTTCGGTATATATGGTCTAACTTCGAGTTCTAAGTATGCGATGTCTAATTTTGTTGGTGGTGTGGGTGTGTTGAAGGTAAGGATCCACGTGTTGGTACAAATTTCCTTGCCATCCCGCCGTATTTTGATACGACGAGCATGGACAATTCCATCGACCTCCTGAACCATTTCTTCTTCGGTACAGCCGTAGAGCTCTCGGCTTTTGATGACACCCTTGGATGTGTTCAGACTCCTGTGAGGCTGAACACATACAGGGATGCCACCAAACGAGGTGCAGGCCAACAGTTTGCCTGATTCAATGCTGGAACTGACTTGTATCAGGAGGTCCGTGGATCCTAGATTTTTTATATATTTTGGCTTGTAAATACCGAAATGTTTGAGTGATTTGTGAATTTTGAAGACGCTTAATGTAGTCAGATTTGTGTCTTGTTTTTCATCTTTTGGGGAGATCACCAAAAAGGGTGACCACCCCAACGATGTTCTCTTGGGTATGTCCCAGATGCTGACATTGTCAGCATCTTCGCCCGAAAGGCCCTTCTTTCTTTTGCCCAGGCCAGGAGTTGCACCTGCTTCTCCTGTCTGGGACTTGTTGGGAATTGGGGTGGGAGAAATGTTTTTGGTTGAATCCATGTGTATTTTGTCTTTTATTTCATCTCCAGGGCTCCCCACCCGCCACCGAGTCCAACAAGGGGACACCGCTCGGAAGTCCATAGCTGGTGTCAGGGCTACCCTGGAGGTATACTCCCAATCAGACGGCAAGAAATCTTGCCTTCTAACCAAGATTGGCCAAAACCGGTTCTATGAACCGGTCGCAACCGATTGAGTGCAGTAGGCCACTGCACCCGCCCGTCTAGACCGAATCCAGGGCCAAAGTGCCGTGTTGGTGAGGAAAGCCACACCTCAGCCACCAGGGTCCCCTTCTCCGGTCGTACGGGTCGCACCCCACGGTCAACGGGGTGCCTCGCGTTGCGGGGGTTTGGTGTCTATTCTTTGCTGGACCGGACCTTCGGTCGACAGAACGGAAAGAAAGATAGATGGATAGAAGACATAGCAAGAGCGGACTAAAAGATGCCACCCCTACGTCAGAGAGCTAGTGACGTACGAGTGGCATCCCACCAGCGGGGGGGTTACACCCCCTGTTGATGGGACAGCCAACTATTTTTATTTTATTCCCCGGTCAGCTCGGGGAAGGACGAAAGAAGAGGGAAGAAAGACGATAGAAGACAGACGATACACCAAAGCAAGTGTCGCCCATGTGCACCTGAGCGTAGATGTCCATGGGCGACAAATCGCCAGTGAAGGGGTTGCACCTCCTGCTGGCGGTGCAGTGGGTCTATTTATATCCCCCCGACCCACTGGGGGTCTGACAGAACGGAAAGAAAGATAGATGGATAGAAGACATAGCAAGAGCGGACTAAAAGATGCCACCCCTACGTCAGAGAGCTAGTGACGTACGAGTGGCATCCCACCAGCGGGGGGGTTACACCCCCTGTTGATGGGACAGCCAACTATTTTTATTTTATTCCCCGGTCAGCTCGGGGAAGGACGAAAGAAGAGGGAAGAAAGACGATAGAAGACAGACGATACACCAAAGCAAGTGTCGCCCATGTGCACCTGAGCGTAGATGTCCATGGGCGACAAATCGCCAGTGAAGGGGTTGCACCTCCTGCTGGCGGTGCAGTGGGTCTATTTATATCCCCCCGACCCACTGGGGGTACAATTTAGATTACTTAGTGTGTAGATTTCCGACATTTCAAGTTGAATACTACCTCATCGATGGGTATTCTAATTTTATAGTTATGAGTTAGATAATGTCCTAATATTGAACTTAAGTCTCAGTGAATAGTGTTGCAAGACATATCAAAGACAAATACCTTCTGATGCTGATCATCATTCATCACTTCTCGTTTCTTGACAGTCTCGTTATAAACGCTCCATTGGTCCTATCGTCGGTCTCCCGGTCCTGCAGGTAGAACGACCTGTCCTGTACACAATCCATCGGTCCTCAAGGCCCACAAGCGGTCCCACCAGAATCGTATTGATGAAAAAAATGAAAATTTCTCACCAATAATAAATATTCTTTTAGTTATTACATAAATATTATGTTACATAATTTCTTAATAAGTCAGTGACTAGAATTGTAAGAAATAGTGTTTCAAAGGCAATTACCTTCTCAGGCTGCCCATCGATCAGTCATTACTTCGTATTTGCGGTCTTCCAGTTCAATAGGTGATCTTGTAAGCTATCCTGTCCTACTGGTGGTACCAGAACACCTACCACAGAATGGTCAAAAAGCCAAAGGAACAGCTGGCAGTGTTTGCTTGATCCACTGAGTATATATTTTACAACACCACTGACACAACTCTGACAGTGCGACACCAACAAGCTGCAAAGAACAATCCAGAATACAAAAGTCACTTTAACACAAGCTGAAAATCAGCAAAAAACTCTTCCCAGCCAGTTCTGCTCCTGCCACCCCCTTCCCCCTGAAAAGACTCAATTTACCTCTCCCGCCCCCCCAAAAGAAAATTCCACACTGTCCCCTTCCAACTCCCTCCCGCCATGGCCATGGCAATACTATCTACAAAACCCTAATCTGATCCTAGCCTATCCACCTAGCTCCCTATCAACCTATCCTTACAGGGCCTCAGCAGTGTAAGTAGGGGGTCTTTTAAAGGGGGAAGGGGATGACAGAAGTAGAATTGGGTGGGAAGAGCTGCCTAAGGATTTAAAGCTTGAGTGTTGCAAGAGAATTTCGCATACTGACTTGTTCTTTGCAGCTTGATTGTGCTGCACTGCCATTACTGTTCCAATGATGCTGTAAAATGTATACTAAAAAATGGATCAAACAAACACGATCAGCTGTTTATTTGACCTTCTACCTTCTGTGGTAGTAGACTTACTGATAGCACTAGTGCCTTCTTGCAGAGAAGTCTGATGAGTGACTAATCTGAGAAAAATAAATTCAAAGCTGAATCATAAATCAGTTTTAATTATTACATTTTAAGTTTGAGTACAGAAAAGCACATCGATGTAATTGTGGTCATTTATTGCTCAAAATAAGACAGACAGGAAAAACCTAAGTTGGAAACGGAAAAAAGGATCTACCCTCATCCCGCCCTCAATAAGAAAAAGAAGTACATTAAATGTCATTGATTGATTGGGTAGGTATTTTATGGTGCAATGGAGTTATTCCTGTTCATGACAGTGCGACAAACATTTTCCGAACAAAAGTCTCTCTTAGTATTGATCTGAAAGACAAACAGACATTTAGCTAAAAAAAAACTTAGTGCATTGTTAATCCCTCTTTACAAAAAGAAGAATCTTTCTCGGGTCAAAATTTTTAAAAACATCCATGTTGGATTATATAAAATATATAATACGTGTATAATATAAAATTCAACGTTTTCTTTTAAAATAGGCAAAATAGTTGTGTGGTTTTTTTTGTAATGTAGCTTGTGACACAGAAAGGAGCTTCTTGTTCTTCAAGGAAACGTCAGTGCTACCCATGTGTGTCCTACTTTTAATTTCAAAATTACCTTACCACTATTCCTATACTGGTGTGAAAAGAGACATGACGAAGGACAGTTTTTGAGAGAGACAAATGTAAAAATTTAGCTTTCAAGTTTACCCACCAATGGGTATTTTTCTGTCGGAATAGTTAAATAACGTCTTAATAATAGGTCAAAAACAAAATACCTTCTGACGCTGATCATCATTCAAAACTTCTTGTTTCTTGACAGAGTCGATATAGACAGTCCTCTCATTCGGTAGGCGATCCGCCGGTCCTGAAGGCAGTCCTGAGGATAAAAACAAGTTTCAAAGAAAATCTCTCATAGTTTTATTTAGTTTCAGAACTTAAAAACATTCACTAAACTGGTGTCGATAAAGCAAATCCCCTAACATCTATTCAGTTCTATTTACATAAATCAATATTCACTATATGGGTTGTATAGAAGTGATAAAAGGCAGGTTACAATTACAAGTGCGAGTTTTTGAGAGAGGCCTAGAGGCAAAAAATAACAATGATTTAAAGCCAGAGCCACGAGTGCAAACGTTGAAATTTTCTTCAAGTTAAAAATGGCAAACATAGTCATAAGCAGATTTAGTTTTAATTAAAAGCAAACGTTATATTCTTAAGGTCTTTCAGGACAAAGACATGCCTAGGGGCTGTTTTTTAAGAAACGCCAAAATGCTATAATGAAACTTTCTGACCGACCAATGAGTGTTCTATAAGTTTTTCTACAGAAGTAATAACTTACATAATGTCTTAGTAAGACAGTGAATAGAGTTGCAAGACATTTTTCAAAGACAATTACCTTCTGAGGCTAACAACCATTCATCACTTATTGGCAGCCTTCCAGCCCGATAGGTGGTCCTGTAGACTGTACTGTCGTGCAGACAGTTCTCCGGTCCTCAGGTCCTCCAGGATATTCTCCGGTCCAGGAGGCACACATCCGCTTCTGCGGGTGGTCGTCCAGTCCTACAGATAATCCTCCTGGTTTGTAGGCGGTCCTAGTAATGAAATCACGTATCGAAGAAAATTCTGACATCCGGCATATTTTAAAGGCATTACTTTCTGAAAATGACCATTTTTCATCACTTATTGGGAGTCTTCCTGTCCCTTAGGCAGTGGCTCAGTCCTCCAAGTCCTGCAGATTTATGGTCCTCTGATCTTGCAGGTGATCTTCCGTTCCTGCATACGGTCCTCCTACCCTGCAGTCCATTCTTGCAAACGACTTTCTGGTCCTCCAATCCTACAGATAATCATCTAGGGTTGTAGGCGATCCTTGCAAAGAACGATGCATTTATAAAGAAAATTCTGGCATCTGACATATTTCAAAGACAATTACCTTCTGAAGGAGACCATCGTTCATCACTTCTTATTGGCAGTCTTCAAGTCATGTAGGTGGTCCTGTAGGCTGTGCCCGGGTCCTCCCATCCTGCAGGTCGTCTTCTGGTCCTACAGGATGTCCCCTATCCTGAGGGCAGACCTCTCCTCCAGTCTTACAGATAATCCTCCAGGTTTGTAGGCGGTCCTAGTATAAAAAAAAACGTGTCAGAATATTATCTGACATTTATACAGTTCAATACAAAAATGTTCAAAATATAAGTGGTACAGACGTAGTTTAAAGTAGGTTACTAATATGACAAGCGCAGGTTTTGGAGAAAAGTCAAAATGGGAAAAAAATCACAAGTATTTAAAGCCAGAGCTATCTGTGCAAATGTTCAAAATTTAATTTAAGACAAGGACACTGTACATACTTTATTGTGTACAGTATTTGAATTACATGTATCATAAGAAAATTATAATATTTAGGTATATTTTCAGGACCCAGATAATTAGGGGCAGTTTTCGAGAAACGCCTAAATGCAAAAATGAAACTTTCTCACCTACCAATCATTATCATTGTAGTTTTAGTACAGAAATAATAAGTTACATAATATCATGAGTCAGAGAATACAGTTGCAATACATTTAAAAGACAATTACCTTCTGAGGGCGATCATCATTCATCACTTCTTATTGACTGTCTTCCAGTCCCGTTGGTGGTCCTGTAGGCTGTCCTCCTGACCAACAGGTGGTATCAGAGTACCTATCACTGAGGATCAAAAGTCAAACAGCTAGCAGTGCTTGTGTCATCCATTGAGTATACATTTTACAGCACTATTGACAATTCTGGCAGCACAATGCCAACAAGCTGCTAGGAACAATCCAGTATACAAAAGGCACTTCAACACTCAAGCTTAAAATCAGCAGGCAGATATGCCCACTCAATTCGACTTCGGCCACTCCCGTTCTCCCTCCCCCCCACCTCAATCTGCCCCTGCCACCCCACTCACCCCCACCGAAAAAACCCCAACTAAACTACTCCCTCAACTCCCTCCCGCCATGGCCATGGCAATACTCCCTACAAAATCCTATTCTGAACCTACCCTACCTACCTAGCTTCCTATCAAACTATCTGTGCAGCCCCATCGCGGTGTAGATTGTCTTTTTTC
>NW_004797601.1:142720-151360 GCF_000002075.1 Aplysia californica
CTCTCTCTCTCTCTCTCTCTCTCTCTCTCTCTCTCTCTCTCTCTCTCTCTCCTTCCGTGGGTAAGGGTAGGGGCAGGATTATAGGTTGGGTCAGGGTTAAGGTTAGGTCTCTTACGGGTGGTCGGTCGTTACGGAAGTTCTCCCTTTTTATGCGCATTTTACAGCGACATAAAGACGCATTCTGCTTCGGTTATCCCGGCGAGCGAACCCCACGGTCTGGGCTGCTCAAGCTCGGCTCTAGGCCAGTTGGAATTCCACCAACCAGAGCTATTGTACGTACATGCAGGAGATTTCCAACCCCATGCCAACATCACAAGTCTCAGAATTTCTGGGAAGTACGAGATAATATAGAGAGGAAATGGATAGGACGAAGCTAAATAAAATTGTTAGGCCTTTTAGAAGTGAGGTGGGAGGGGGCAGGCTTGATTAAAAGAGGATTCAAAACAATAGTATACTCAAGAGGAAAAACCCATGAAAGAGGAGTCGGAATTTCATTTGACGAAGCAACAGCAAAAAGCATTAAAGGTTTTTGGGGACTGTCAGATAGAGTCATCGTGGCTAAATTAGAAGGAAAACCTTTTGACAATAGGTGTCATCCAAATATATGCACCAACATCAGAGCATGACAACGAGGAAATTGGGACTTTTTATGAAGAACTTGATAAGGCAACGAAACAGTTTAAAATAATAAGAAGATGTAAAGGTAGTCATGGGGGACTTTAATTCCAAAGTAGGACGTTCACGTATAGAAGATATAGTTGGGTCATGGGGACTGGGTAAAGAGAATGAACCACCCGGGGAACGACTGATAGAATGGTGCAAAGAAAATAATTTTATGATATCAAACACCTGGTATGAAAATCACCCAAGAAGACGATACACTTGGAAGAGTCCTGGCGATAGAAGTAGAAATCAAATAGACTTCATACTTATTCAGAAACGTTTTAGAAAAACAATAAATAATCTAAATCACTGTCAGGAGCAGACTGTGATAGTGACCATATACCAGTCATGTGTAAAGACTGAAGAAACTTAAAAAGTCAAAAGTACCAACCAAAATTTGATTCGATATAGACCTTTTAAACACACTTCAAGAACTGAAAAGACGACTCTCCATAGATGTAAGCAATAAATTTCAAGCTTTGGAAAGCATAACTAAATCGGAAGAACTATGGGGGAAAATGAAATACTCAATAATGGAAACCGTGGAAGAAAATATTCCTCCCCAAGCTAAAAGAGCAAATAAAAAAACTAATGGAAGAGAGAAGGAAGGCAAAATCAAATGTGGAAAAGTACAATATCTTAAAGAGGGAAATAAAAGAAAAAAGCAACGAAGCAAAAGAAACATGGATAAATGATCAGTGTCAACAAATTGAGAAGAACCAAAACAAAGACAGCAAATACATGCATTCCAAAATCAAAGAAGTGGGATTAAAGGATGCTCAAATACAGGATGCATAAGATGAAAAAGAGGAGATATTTTAACGGACAATGGGGATGTCTGAAACAGAACTTTTCAAAGATAATAGAGGAGAAGAACCGGTAATAAAGAATGAAATAAATGGACCACCAAAACTGAAGGCAAAAGTACAAGCTGCCATTAGGAAATGAAACTAGGAAAAGCCACAGGGCCAGACAATATTCCAGATGAAGTCATTGTCGCGCTTGAAGAACTAGGCACTGAAATAACAACAAAGCTCCTAAACGCTATTTATTACAGCGGTGAGATCCCAAAGGATATGATGAAGTCAGTTTGTATAGCTTTACCTAAAACACCAGATGCCACTGAGTGTGATATGCATAGAACAATTAGCCTTATGAGTAATTTTACAAAAATATTGCTGCGAGTAATAATGGGAAGATTGAGAAAAAGTGTAAGGCTCAAAAATTGACTGAGAGTGAGGTAAAAGTATGGTACCAAAATTCACAGGAGACACGTACAGGCCTTTCTTAGGGAACAGATAAATTTAATATACACCTACTTTGAAAATTTCGTTTCTGGTACCTAGTAGGGCCTACAAGGACGTGAAGGCCAGTCTCGTGTGACTGAATAGTTTTCTACTTCTGTGTGTTACCTTGCAGTGGCCTAGTCAAGATAACTGCCAAATTTCAAGTCTCTATCTCAATTCTAAGACCCCTGTTGCTATCGAAACATTTTTGCTAAACTTCAGAGCCAGTTTTCTCCTTTTCGTGTTTCTGCACCTTTCATACACAGGGGTCCGTTCTTGGACCAGTGCTCTTTACACTATATACACAGCCCTTAGCAAGCATTTTACAAAATCATGGATTGAATTATCATTTTTATGCCGATGATTCCCAAATGTATGTTAATGGCACCATTCAAGATCTACGAAACATGATTTCCATCACTAAACAATGTTTTTATGAAATCAAAAAGTGGATGACAGTAAACAAATTGAAACTAAACGAAGAAAAGACAGACATCATTCTTATAAAAAAATCCACGATTAAATAAAGATCTGGAAAGTGTCAACTTTGATTTATATGGGCATATGACATCTAGTAAAGAAGTTGTCAGGAATCTCGGTGTATATATTGACCACCACTTATCAATGGACTCGTTTGTAGGATATCTGTCCAAATCCCTTTATTTTCAGCTGAGAAGGATAGGCCTAGTTCGAAAGTACTTAAGCGAAGAGACCACAAAAACACTGGTAACATCTCTTATCCTATCTAGATTAGACTATTGTAACTCACTCCTGGCAGGTCTGAACAACAAATATTTGAATCGTTTACAAGTAATTCAAAACAATGCCGCTAGACTGATAACAAGATCTAAAAAACGAGACCATGTCACTCCATTATTAAAAGAACTGCATTGGCTCCCTGTAAAAGAACGAATAATATTTAAAATCTGCGTCATGTGTTTCAAATGTGTAAATAAAACTGCTCCTTTTTATCTACAAGAACTTATCAGTATATATAAACCAGGGAGAAACCTAAGATCATCGAACGATAACACCCTACTTGTGACACCTGTAAAATCATACAAATCATATGGAGAGAGATCTTTCTCATATCTTGGTCCATTTATGTGGAACAGGTTACCCATGAAACTAAGACAAATAAGAATACTTGATAGCTTCAAAAGACATCTTAAACATTTTCTGTTCCTACAGGCCTATCCTTCATAAGCTTTTAACGTTATCTTTCATTACATTTGTTCTTTTCCTATGTCTGGATGAAAATAGTCTCTGTGTGTGTGTGTGTGTGTGTGTGTGTGTGTGTGTATGTGTGTGTGTGTGTGTGTGTGTGCATTAATGTATATTGCTTGAGAAGAAAGGAAGTAGTAAGAAAGGTTTTTGAAAAATGGGTATTCCAATGTAAAGCGCATTGAGCTACTTTTTTTTGGAAATGCGCTCTATAAATGTTATATATTATTATTATATATTATTATACTTAAAAGTTCCATATTTTCGTCAAATACTGTCTTATTTACTTCATTTTTTCCTATATTGTAGTGAAATGGTGATAGTATTTGGAAATTATGTTAACTAAATTTAGAAATTTCCTTCATGTGACTGATTTTGACCGGTAGGGTCACAAATGTGATTTAGCCTGACTTTCATTTGAACCCTTCACTTGAAATGCTTGGCCCCTTGACCCTTTGCTTTTGCTTTATGGATGTATAATATATCATAGTATGTAGTAGTTAATGGGTGCTCCACTTCACCAATACGTTGTTGGGGGTTTTTTCAACTTCTTTCCACGTGTTATTGTTGTGTTTGTGTGCCTTTGAGTGTTTACATGAAGTAATAGTGCAAGTTATAGTGGAGACCAAGTACAGGAAAACGATTAAGAGAAAGGCCTGAGAAATGGTGACAAGATGGCATGAAATAGCTTCATCTACCTGTGTTGTCCGGCCCGACGTATCTCCTATCAGAGTCTAACTAGGACTATAAGCGATGGACTTTGAGGGGAATTCTGGGGGGGGCAGCTATGGACATGTACTGTTTGGTCCCAACCTTGTTGATACATGATAGGATAGGTTTTTTTAAATCAATTTTTTTCAGCTGTTGCAGGTTGATATCCTCAGTCAGTTTTTTCGATGGCGCTGGTACTGCTGTTGCTGTTGCTGTTACTGTTGTTGCTGTTGTTGTTATTGTTGTGGTTGTTGTTGTTTTGTTGTTTTGTTGTTGTTGGCACCAGTACCTTTAGTATCATGCTCTCAGCAATGATGCAGGAAGCTTTCCTGAGCTCTCCTGCTGGTTACAGACTGTGCAGTAGAGTCTTAAACTCCCGTAGGCTGCAGGCAAAAACAAATAATATCATGATGCATTTCTGTGGACAGCTTTATGCAGAAGATTGTGCATCATTTGCTCAAGAAGAATCCAGTATGAAAAACGGTTTTGAACATTTTTCAAATACATGAAAACTTTGACTTATAATAATCACGGCAAAGACAGAAGTTCTCTCCCAGCCTGTCTAAAGTGGTACGCAGACCTTCTGTCCTAAAAACAAACATACATAAAATTACACTGAACAATATTGATAGCTTGAAATATCTTGGCAGTACACTATCTTCAATTGCCAGCATCGATGTAGAAGTAGCTTTATGTATGAATAAAGCTAGTGCATCCTTTGAAAACTCAAAACAAGGATTTGGGACTGCTGTGGCATTAGCACAGATACTAAGTTGAAAGTCAACAACGCCGTGATCCTCCCAACCTTGCAGTATATGGTGCCTAGCCCTGAACAGTGTATTAAGAAAAAACCATGCCAAGAAGCTTTTGCATTCCAATCTATGGAATACCCCAGGAGAACTCTTGGCATCAAATGGCAGGATAAAATATCAGACACCAAGGTTTTCAAAATGACAAATACTGAGAGTCTGTTTTCTAGGCTGGGCTGGCCATGTCGAAAAGAAAGCCATATTTCAGAACCCCATAAGTACGACTGGTATCCTATTTTGATCTGTCCTCAGGGAAGCGAAAGGTTGGCGCTACTTTTAAAAAAGCACTACAAAGACACACTGCTACAATGACACCCTGAAAATGTCTCTGAAGGACTTCAACTTAATAAATACTTCGACATGGGAGATCTTAGCTCCTGACAGACCAAGCTGGAGAGCAGCAGTCACAGTGAGCAGCAAATCTTATGAGGCTTCACGAATTAAATGCTGAGAAAAGCTTGCAAGTTACACTCACCCATGAGTGGATGGGGAACTTTAAAGTATTCGAAATGTGGAAAACATTTCTCATCAGAATTTGTCTAATCGGCCACAACAGAAGCAACAAGTCATCGTAACCTTTAAGTCTTCAAATTCTTCTATTTCACTGATGAAATATTCTCCTCTGTGGAAATATTGTCATACTACATTGACGGGAGAGCTATCATTATTATTATTTACATCTTGTTGTTTGTGGTGGTGGGGATGGCGGTGTTGTTGTTTATGTTGTTGTTGTTGTTGTTGTTGTTGTTGTTGTTGTTGTTGTTGTTGTTGCTGTTATTGAGCATTAAAAAATCTTCTATTCATTTCCCCACAAAGTGCGTGCATAATAATATGGTTTGCTGCAACATGTGTTGTTTGCGGGTTAGCGAAGTGCCAGCACTTGGGGAGCTTGGGCAATAGATTCAACGCCCACGTCTATTATCGTCAACAGTGTACGTAGAATGTTACGCATTCGACGTGTTCCCCCACGTAATCAACACCATTGTGGAAACATTATTGTTTCTCTCTTGTGTTCGGTGGATAGACATTCTTCAATTATGGTAGATCTAGTTAGTGCAAACGCACAGTAAGCAATGCATTTGTTTTGCGTTAATGAATGATAATAATGATAATAACTTTAACAATAATAATAAGTTTTGGAATAGCGCATAATATCTCCGCTCAACACTACGCTTTATGCGCTTTTCAGTCCTGTTTTTAACCCTGTCAGTTATGCTATTATGGCGTTCTGTAAATGTGTAAATGATAGGAGTTTGAATGCAGCATGAAAAAGTGTCCCTGCGGCATAGATCAGTTTACACCACGAGATATTTCAGCAAAGTCATGTTTGGGTCATCAGACGTGATTGTTTGTCATCAAACCGTGCGTTTGAGATGATCTAATTATAGTTTTAGTAAGACTTTTAAGGCACTTGCAACACAAATAGGTCATATAAGTACCAACGATTAGAGCTGCTACTAGAGAATTACATACTATGAAAAGAAGGGGGAAAGATAATGAATATAGATGTTTGACGGGAAATAAGGAGCACCTGCCAACCACAAACAGAGATAGTCTGGGGTGTTGCTTTTTATTTTGGTTTTTTACGGAGCTAGCAACTGCATACGGTCATATGAGCGCGCGGAACACATTAAACATTTTTAGTTCGGTAGGAATTAAGTTCGAATTTTGCCCGGACGGCAGCGAAGTCTACTCTTACCTATTTCAGACCACCAAGGGATCTTTAACGTGCGCAACTTGCACACAAGACCTCAAAGATTTTTCGCACTTATCCGAGAAGACTAGGTGTCAGATCTTTCCTACCCACAGATCAAGGGTGTGGCTGAAAGATAGCAGTGAGAATGAGCCAAGGCGTAGCAATAGAAAGGCTGCAGAAAGAGTCAGAACCACAGAGGAAGGGGCAAACGGGGAACGGGTGGGAGCAGAAAGTGGAGACGAAAGCAGACGACAGAAGATGGTTAGAGAAAAGGAAAGGATGTGAAAGGAGAAAATTTAAGAGAAGAACATTTTCCGTCGCTGTCAGGTATCGAACCCGGGACCTATTGCATATGAAGCGAACATCCGACTTGCGAATACCTAAACCTCAAGACCACGAGAGCCCATGGTGTTGCTTTGATAGGAAACCTAGCTATTCTGTATAGGGAGGAGAGTTTATCAATCACAATAGGGGAAACAGGCCCGAAAGGAAGGTAATAGTTATAATATAAACTATTCAAACAGATCAAACATTTGGTACGTCTTGAATCAAAATGAGACTGTTGGAGGAAGAGTTTAAGTGAGCCTTGTCTGCAAAGTGTATGCGAAAACAATTGAGAAAAAAAGTTTCGCGAATTTTAAAAAGTACATCTTTGAAATCACGTTTATAACTTGTCAACAAACACCATCGGAACAGCTGTCGTGAGCTCGAGCTATGGTACCCCATAAATCGAGGGTACGATTCCAAACAATCGTAACTCGAGATACGACTTTTTTGACAGAAAATATATGTTAAAGAACTAAACGACGCCCACCTTGTGTTAAAACGGTGTACCTATAGCTTTAATATTAAGGCAGCTATGGCACAGTCTTTTTGTCGTATCTTGAGTTTGGCAAAAAAATTGCATCCAAACTGTAGTAAGTCTAGTTACGATACTTTGGTTTCAAATCTCGGTGTCGTATATATCGTAACAATGAAATACGACAGTTTGATTTCCAATTTTTCATCCAAACCGGGCGATTTCTATGTCGTAACCACTACTGTCAGCGTTTCACTCTTGTGTCTGTCCGACTCAATTTTTGCAAGAGATTCTGTATCTCAGGAATGAATTCATTTCGTGGATAGTAAAGGGTTAGTCAGGTGAATGTGAGTTTTTTGTCGAATATAACGCCGAGGAAACGAGCCTGATCCTGGACGACAATCCTTTCCCCGTATAGTGTTAAATCCGGCTACAGTACACGTTTGCCTGATCGGCAGAAGTATTTGTGTACTGCAACCGTCTTTGACGGAGAAAACTTGAAACCGTTATTGTTTGCCCACTTTTCAAGTTTGTGCAGCTGCGCTTGCAGCTGCCTTTCCATAGATCTTAGTTGAGGATTTTTCGAACGGCAGCATATCAAGATGTCGTCAACGTTTAACGAGTTGTCTTTGCTATTTTGGAGGGTTTTTAAGATGGAATCTCTTTTGATTTCAAATGGGAGAGGAGAAAGGATACTCCCCTGGGGGGGGGGGGGGAGACACCTTCCTCCTGTTGGTGGGGATCTGAAAGAGAGAATTCGACACGAACTTGGAAGGAACGGTTCTTTCAGGAAATTGCCAATGAAGGCATGGAGGTGACCGCGTATGCCGAGAGCGTGCAGGTCTCTGAGAATGCCGTACTTCCAGGTTGTGTCGAAGGCTTTTTCTAGGTCGAAAAAGATGGCCATCATGTGGCCTCCTTCGGCAAACGTCTCGCGTACAAAGGTCTCCCGGCGGACCAGTTGATCCAGAGTGGATCGAGTTTTCCGAAATACGCACTAGAGACCGCTCAGCGAGCCGTCGTCTCCAGAAACCACATGAGTTGCCTGTAGATCATACTATCTATAAATTTGCACAGACAGCTCGTTAGTGCTATTGGTCTGTAATTGGATGGGTGTGTGTGTGGTCTTTGTTTGGTTTGGGTAAAGAAATGACAGTGGCGAGACGCCAAGACTCCGGTAAGGAGTGCGTCCGCCACATGTCGTTGTTTCTGTCTAGTAGGAGTGTAAGTGTTTCTGTGGGTAAGTGTCGAAGGGTCTGGTCGTGGATGTCATCCGGACCCGGGGCTGTATTGACAAGGTCCGAGATGTACGATGTTAGTTCGTCTGATGTGAAGTCTGCGTTGTAGGTTTCAGTGTTGTTTGAGTGGAAGTTTAGGTTTTTGTTGTTCTCTGTTAGTTTTGATGTTTTGGAAGGTGGTGTTGTAGTTTGGTGACCTGGGCGACGACCAATC
>NW_004797601.1:152818-159248 GCF_000002075.1 Aplysia californica
GAAGTCGGTGTCGCATCCGGATCCCAGAGGGTTGGGATCCGTGTGCGACACCTCATCTTTGAATTGGTTACACCTCCTGCAGACGAAGCAGTGGGTCTATGTATATCCCCCCGACCAACCATAAATAAGTTCATGCTTAAATGCTTTTTATAATATTCTATACTGATTCCAGAACCAGGCGTTCAGAATTTAAGTTTTACTTCTTGTCGAATTTTCAATTTTCAGCTTTTTTAAAAATGAAATCTCATTGAGGTGGAAGCATCACCCTAATGTGTTTGTTTATACTCTGATGAAGCGTCATTCCAAGTATAAGAGATCTGAATTGAAGGGTCTTGTGCGCTTTTGACATAAACTGCATTGAAAACAAGTACGTTTCAATTACGTTCAAGCCTAATCATCTTCATGTTTTAAATGACCCATACCATTAGATCTAATCATTTGTAACTGTTCCACTGCTGAGCGGCATGCATCCCTCTGCATTTTGATTTTCCGTAAAAAAGAGGTTCGTTTGTTAGTAGTTCAAAAGTTTCGATTTGCAGTTTATCGTAACTCATCATTACAGGAAAAGTGGCATAGGCAGCCCCAAGCTCATTAGAAGTACAAACGTGGACTGTATTTTGAGGCTCACATGCAAAAAATGAAACCGGTATCTCTAACCGTTTGGAAATAAAACAGGTTTTTTTCGTCTCCTGAAAAGTAGCAAATTTTAGATACCACTTTTTGGAATCATACCCTCGAAATGGTCTTTAAAAAATATAGATCGAAACACTTTGAGCAACACCTTGGCAAACAGGTGCTTGTGAGAATAACGTGCGAGCCGCAGTAACACAAACGTTTGATGTCAAGTAAGGGCCTCTCACCACCATCCTGTCGGCCTTAATTGGACCGTGAGCCGCGAGCTCAAGTCCCCAAGCTTAGAGGAATCTTCAGTTGTCACGAAATTGCATGTGGGGGCTCTCGGGGTCAAGAGGTTAAGGTGTTTGCCTTTCATTAAATAGGGCCTGGGTTCAAATCCAGCCGGCGACAGAAGATTATCTTCTCCAAAATTTTCTCCTTTCACATCATTTCCAGCTGTATAACAATGTTCTGTCGTCTGCTTCCGTCTCCATTTTCTGCCCCCACCCCTTACCTCCTTTGACCCCTTTCTCTGGGCTCCTGACTCTTTCTATAGCCTTTCTCCTGCTACGCCTGGGCCCCTTCTTACTGCTGTCTTTCAGGCACACCTCTGATCTTATGGTAGGTAAGATCTACATCTACACTTCTCGAATAAGGGCCAAAAAATCTCGGATTTCTCGTGTACAAGTAGCACAAGTTAAGGTCTTGGTGGTCCAAGATCGATAAGAGTAAGCTTCGGCCGCCATCCTGGCAAAATTCAAAATTCACTTCCAATTGAAAATGTTTTATGTGCCTCGCGTAACCATATGACCTTAAGCAGTTGCGAGCGCCATAAACACTTACCCCCCCCCCCCCCCCCGCCCCCCAAAAAGAAGAAGATGCATGTGTGAAAAATTCGCTGTGTTCTTTGGCCATGTTTTCTTTGAATCTACCATTTCCTATGTACGTGTGCTTGTTATTTTCGTCACAAAGGACAAAACAATTTTTAGAAGTTTTATTATAGTTTTGGTGTGAACGTGTGCTTAATACTTCTGTCACAAAGAACTAAACAATTCCAAAAGCTTTGTTTCAGTTTTAGTGTGCAAAAAGATAGCTGACTGGAAATCTATAGTTTTCTCATCTCAAATATACAACAAGTGGTTTCAAGACTGGACCTTGTGGCGTAATTCCTGTTCACTATGGAGCGCACCATAATATGATTCTATTTGAAACTATCTTAAGGACAAGAAGGTTAAAGTTGCGCACGCACTTGCCTTTATCAGGACTTGTGTTTTGCCGTTTATTTTTCCAGTTTATTATCATTATCATTTTTCTTTATTCCGTTATTTTCTTTAAAGCATCAAAACAAATGTTTTCATTTAATATTGTTCACCTGCGTCTCTGGTGTAGTGGCCAGGCGTTTCAATGTCGCTCACAGGAGATTCGAGTTCAATTCCCGAATGGAGAGGATTTTTTTTCGAGTATCTCGGGCTTTCTACTGGTAAGTGGTATCCATCTCAGCCCAGGGTGGCCCTGACAGGTAGGGTCTGAAGCCCGCCTCCTGAATGATCTGAATTGTACCGATGGTGGTGTAAAAACCCCTACTTTAAAAAAAAATGTTTTCATTGACCAGAACAAGCATCTTCAATGGGTTTATCTGTATGGCAGAAAGGTAATTTTTCGTTTCGCCAAGTGTCATACTTTTCATGCCACCACCATTGTCAGTTTACATTATTAGCTGTAAGCACACGCAATCTGTTTGTTGGTGGTTGGAGGGCGCCACTAGTAGGTCCTACGTATTTGCTTTCCCTCTGTTGTTCCTGTCTGTCAGTCTGTCTGTCTGTCTGTCTTATTATTTCTTTCCCAGCACTAACTGACCAATATTGTGTCAATGTCTTTCTCTTTCCTCAAGCAAAGCAGCCTGTTTGTTTTCACATGTGCAAGGGCTTCAGGATAAATTAATGATAGCATTAACTGTTCGTTTGTCAATGTCTGACAATGACTAGTGCAACTGCAAAGGAGAATATTTTAAAAGCAAAATAGAAAAATAAAGTCTATAATGACTTGTTGTTTCTGCTCTGGTCAGTGAGATCAATCCAAACGATGACAATGATCTTCAGTTAATGCTGTAACAAAGCTACAATCAACAAAAGCGAGTATTGGGTGGGCAGGTCTTGTATTTCAAAGAAGATTAAAAATCAAAGATAGAATAAATATGTATTAAAATAAAGCCAACAGGACGTTGATACAATAACTTATAGGGAAAAATCACTCACTGAAGGCAATGCAATGCACTCCATACGGATATTTGCAAATGAGATAACAATTCCAAAAAAAACTCAGCTTTGCCTACCTGCATCCATTATGTACAAAATGGAAAACATAAATTGGCACAAAAAGTTTCACTTAGTTTCATTATGGGACGAATAAAACAGTCAATACATTATATCAGTATCATAGAATCGCAAGGTATGTACACAAACTAGAAAAATATTCCTCTCCAGAATGTCAATATGGAAGCGACTTTAAAACTCAAGTGTCAAATTTGACAACAAAAAAGAGGGAGGGGGGGAGGAGAGGGTAGGCGTATGAAGATGTCATAAATCGTCACATGAACCTAGTTGCGCTTCTTAGAACGTTTTTAAATAAATTGTAATTCTAGTTCAAAACTCTTGTCCAGCTGATGTCTGTCGAAATTCGGTTACCATATCATAACTGATGTTCCGTAAAGGACAAGAACAGATGAGCTTTACATAGTAATTCTCAAAACTAGAATTTCGTGTGTTGGCCAGGGCTGCCCGTTAACAATAATTTCGTATGCTTCCTATTTTAAGTCATGCCTGAATGCGAAAAAAAAGCAGTCTTAGAACTTTCCTTTTTTTTTTGAAACTCTGAAACAACTGCGAAACAGCGATCACCGAGAGAAAAACGTTCTTAAATCTTCCTTCAATTTGTGCTGTCATCGGCTATATTTTTTTTTCACAGAAAAAATATCCCGATATCTGTTCCATATTTTCAGTGATATTCATTGGTCTGAAAAAAAGAACTGCTTGGCATCGATGAGATATAGGCTATAGGTTTGGGCTGACCTTTTGGCATTTGTGTCCTCTTGGGGTGTTGGCGTTGAAGCCGTGGTCTCAGAAGTTATCAAAAGGAGAGCAGGGCTTACAGTGTCACCAAACCTCAGTTCCTCTTTTTCTTTCCTTTTCCTTTCTTGCCCCTTTTGCCTTTCTTATTGCCCTTTTTGCCTCCCCTTTTCTTGTTTTTGGAACCTTTCTTGTTCTTTTTAGCCTTTTTTCCATTCTTCTTTTTACCTTTCTTGTTCTTTTTGTTACCCTTACCGTTCTTTTTCTGGCCTTTCTTGTTCTTTTTTGTCGCCTTACCCTTCTTTTTGGGAGCTTTCTTATTCTTTTTGGTATTCTTACCCTTCTGTTTAGAAGGTTGTGAACCCTTTTTGGACTCTTTAGTTTTCTTCAGGTTTGTAAATCCGGGCGCGGGCCGAGTTTCCGGTTTAGGTTTTGTCGTTTCTGGCCCTGTCTCCTCCCCCTTACTCATTTCTCCAGGCTGTGTCTTTGGCTTTTGTTCGCTCTTGTTCTTGCGGGGACGCCCGAACACGAGGCGTCCGATGTTGCAAGTGACGCCACACACGCCTTTGCAAGGCTGTGCGAGGGTGCCACATACTAGCCCCTGGAGAGGAGAGACAACAATAATTTGGCATTTATATGACTTAATTATGTTGCAAGGGTCATGAATGTCTTGATAAAAAGCTAAACAGAGAAGAAGACATGAATTCAAAACACCCAAATAGAGACGTTTTGAGTTTTGTTTTAGTAAGTTTTACCGCATTTACAATTACTTGTACAAAAGGCCACTTCCCATTTCCCCCTTGCTTTTTAATATATTATATAATGACTCTATTTGGGACATTCGCTTCATTAAGCCGGCCAATTTTCTCTTCGGCAATCGTTGATGTATGCATGTAGATAGATAGATAGATAGATAGATAGATAGATAGATAGATAGATAGATAGATAGATAGATAGATAGATAGATAGATAGATAGATAGATAGGTATCAGTCTCTATGTTGTAGTACTTAGACACTTCGCCTTTGCACACAGAAGACCTGAGTTCGATTCCTGAGTAGGGAGAATCTTTATCGAGTATCTCTGCCTTTCTACTCGGGTTTTGTTTTCTCCGGCTGCTCCTGACAGAAACCCAACTCCTAAATTATCTATATTGTGTCGATGGGGACGTAAAAATACCTACCTTCAACAACGTTTTCAAGGTTCTAGTTTGAATTGCGCTACTTCTCATGGTCTTACGAAAGGCAAACATTTAAAGGAAAAAGTAGTAATAATGGTATAATAATATACCATCTGCCTGCCACGATCGTCACTTTTAAAAATCTCAAGTTCTTCACTTACAATCCGTTTGATTGTCAGGCTGCGTTATTTCATCGATCGATGTGTCATTTTATGAGATGAAAAGCGTTCTATCTGAGTTGTATGGATGTCTAGAGTTACGGTTCGCTGCGGGCTCTATCCACAACACACTACGAGATGATCCGTCTTTCGCTTTGATATGAGCATTCTGCTCCGAGAAAAATACACGTTCTATCAGCTTTTGGGCTTAAAATTCCGAAACTTTGACGTCCATTATTTCAAAAGTACCTAAAATACAGGAAATGTGATACAACATGCGCATACCAAAATTCTATTGGCATTTAATATTCACAAATATTGGTTCCAATATCTTTTATTAAAATTTCTTTAAATGCAGACAGAACACTTTTCATCTCATACGACGGTGTGCTTACCAAAATTCCTTTGGCACCCTTGCAAAATCCCTTCTGCTCACATTGCTGATTACACTGCTCTTCGCACTCACATTCCCGTAGACATTTCTTGCCGCAGAGGGAGTTCAGGGGGTTACAGTCCTCCCCTAAACATAGTTGTTTCTGGTGACAATGACAATGACAATCTTTATTCATTCATCTCTTGAAACGTTAGTCAACAAACGCCATGTCTACACTTCTCTCCTGCATTTAAAAAAAAAAATGAACAAAAGACTTTTTCTCTAAGGACGCTCTTGAATTTTAAAGTTGATATAATATTATTGTTGTCCTTGTTCTATCATCCAACCATAGTAAGTAGGACTGATTTTTGTATGACAGCATGGGCCGGGAACGCAAGCCATAAAAGATAACGGGAAATTGAATAGATTGATAAGGAAAGTATGTAAAATGTCAGCGTCTCTATTCCCCTACTTCGATGAATTATAGATTATTACTGACACTAGAAAAGGCAATTCCATTTTTAGGAAGGGGGGAGGGGCAGTCACTATCCAATGTTCCCTCCAAAAAAAATATCAATCAGAAGTAAAAGACGTAGGCCTCTGATGTGTAACAAGGAAAGGTGCAGAAGGTCATTTTTTCCATCATCCACCAAACTCCTACAATCTTAATCATCTTGAAATATAAGTACATATGTATTCCTATTACCTTTAAGACATGTAACATCAGTATATCATTGGGTTACAATCAGAATACCGATTACGTACATTGTGTCTTGCTTAATTTTATTTATTTCTATTATGCATGTGACTGTGGGCCTTTTTCTGAGCACAAGCATACTATTGTATTATTATGGTTATTTGCACAGATGTGTATGGAGGAGGGGATGTGAAAGAGAGAGAGAGAGAGAAAGAGAGAGAGAGAGAGAGAGAGAGAGAGAGAGAGAGAGAGAGAGTATGTGTGTGTGTGTGTGCTTGCGTGCGTGTGTATGTGTGTGTGTGCGCGCGCGCGCGCGCGCGCGCGTGTGTGTGTGTGTGCGCGC
>NW_004797601.1:159348-169348 GCF_000002075.1 Aplysia californica
GATAGATAGATAGATAGATAGATAGATAGATAGATAGATAGATAGATAGATAGATGGATAGATCTAATATTGTATTCCTTCTAAGAGAGTGCTTTAAATATAATATTATAATATTAATTAGAATTTGCGTTTAAGGAAACGTGATGGCCGTGAATAACTTGTGGTAGAATTAGAAATAAACGAATTTTGGAATACAAATAATCCGATTTTTAAAACTAAAGGATCTGCTATTTTTCCCAGTTAGATGACCATAAGTTATAAGTCAAAACAGGTACCAAATATTTCAGCAACCTCGCTAGAGTAAAGGCTAGAAAAAAAAACGAGAACGAAAGAAGACATTATGAACACGAAATCACATCATAGAGACTGCCAATGTACAGAAATACAACAAAACAAAACAGGGGAAAAAGTACGTAACAAAACTAAAAGAAGGAAAATAC
This sequence comes from Aplysia californica, assembly GCF_000002075.1. Classification (NCBI taxonomy): domain Eukaryota; kingdom Metazoa; phylum Mollusca; class Gastropoda; order Aplysiida; family Aplysiidae; genus Aplysia; species Aplysia californica. Next base: position 159,789 of record NW_004797601.1, read on the forward strand.
ACAACTCCTTTTTATTTTCTTATTTAAAAAAAAAAACCTTCACAAGAGAGAAGTGTGTAGCAGAACCTCTATCTCCTGATGGGTAGGACAGCCACAGTATGCGGAGCATCCCAAACAACAACTACAAAGACTTCTCTGTTTTTACATAAAACTATAGAAAACCAGAGGGAGACAAAGACGTCACTGGATCGACTTTGTAAGGACAAGCCAGAGCCCACGACTTGACTCTCCCCTAATTATAAGCCACTCGACTAGCAGCTGACAGATAATTATTGTTTCTCCCCGCGACACCCATTGGTACCAGCGGAAGAATAAAGAGAAGAAAGAAAAGTAAGTACGTTAAAGTAGTATATTCTCTGAAGATCAAATGGAGCGTATTAATATGAAATGTATAGGTACACATGTATATATGCATCTACACATAAATTCTATAATAAAAATGATATATACGTTCAGTTCCACATTAAAATTTCGTCCTTTTCTTTGTCAAAATACAATTACCAGAGATACTTTATTTAACCCTTACATTCATCGTTTCCAACACTCTTTAGTGGACAGGAATATTGGTTTATCTAAAAGAAGAAGGCAAAAATTGATTCATGGAGTCTTAGAGCAGCATCGAGAATGCCACCCGGAGGAAGATAATATGTCTCTCAGCCCTTTTGGCCTTAAATAAATAAATAAATAAACAAAACAAAGACTGACAAGTGTTCTCACCACTCGAAATAGATTTTGTTTGAAAATAGAAATAAGCTGCATTCCACTGTACCGTCTTTGAACTCGGAATATAGTGTTGCATTTTGAGGCCTTGACATTTTACCTTCCTTTGAAAGACAGTAAAGAGGGATGGAGAACAAGCAGGTGGACTGCAGCTGACGGAAGATTTTGTCTCAGAGAAGTAGGGTGGATGCGTTTATCTTTTCAGAGAAATTATTGTTCATGTGTGTGTGTGTTGTGTGTGTGTGTGTGTGTGTGTGTGGTTACGTGGTGAAACACCAAACAAATCTGCAGAATCTGGATAATAAAGATATATCTTATCTTATTTTATCTGATCTGATCTGATCTGACCTTATCTTATCTTATCTTATCTATCTTATCTTATCTTATCTTAGGACAAAGGCGGATTAGCCTTCGGTATACTAAAACTTAAAGTGCACCAAAACAGCGCGTCTTCAAGCGTGTGTCTAATAGCACTTCCTCAAAAGAGTTGGTTTTTAGGAAGACTATTTTGTACGAATTTTACAGCACTTGCAACACAATTAGGTCATATATTCAAGCTATATGTCTATTGCATGGGTTATTCAATTTCTAGTCAGTCTGGTGTTTACTTTATCCACATAGGTCAAATAGTGGCTTAATTTGAGGGACGTCTGTGTTGCTGAAAAAATGGATGACAATGGTGGATTAGCCTTCCGTATATTAAAAATGAAAGTGACCCAAAATAGCGTGTCTCCAAGCGCTATCGAAAGACCATTGACATACGCTCTCAAGGAGTCAGTTTTTAGTTTTTTTTAAGTTTACAGCACTTGCAGCACAATTATGTTATACAACATGCCAAAGATTGGAGGTGTTTCAAGAGAGTAACAAACACAAAAAAGAAGAAGAAGAGATTATAAGAGCGACAGCTGTTTGACAGGAAAGAAGGAGCAAACCGCACTTGAGCACCCACCAACCACCCATCTCAAGGAGTTGACGGACTCACCGCGGAGGCACAGGATTTGCTGCACTTGGTCTCACAGGCTGTGGGCGCATCATCTCCGCTCGACAATCCCGTGCTCAGGATCAGGAGCAGGCCCACGGCGGTCACAAGTTCTGCAACCATGGTTAACGCATTAGTAGTTTTTAGTTTTAGTTTTAGTAAGAGTTTTACGGCACTTACAACACAATAGGTCATATAAGTGTCGAAGATTAGAGGTGTTACAAAAGATTAACTAACACAAAAAAGAAGGAGAGGAGACAAGGATGATAGACGTTTGAAAGGAAAGAATGAGCAAATCGTACCAGAGCACTTGCCGACCAACCACTTGTAGTTTTTAAACAACCCAAAAACAAAGAAACAAACAAACAAACAAACAAACAAATAATCAAACAAACAAACAAATAAACAAACAAACAAGAACTTACCTTCCCTGAGAAGTTTAAAAAGATGTAAAAATGTATTGGCTGTGAGTTGGAAAAAAGAAATACAGCTTTATAGACAGAGAAAAAAAGCAGAAGGTATGGTTCAGAAAAACATGTCACACTGTTGGAAAAAGCCAAAGGTTGACGATTTTTCCTGAAAATGAACTGGTAAACAGTTAAAATTACACCTGTTTAGAAATGGTCATAAGGAATGTTGATTTACAGCCGAACTTGTCTATGGCGGCTACTCATTGGGGAGGAGAAAAGGGGTTGTTTTACACAGGTGTACGTCTTACACAGGGTCATCATAATGATAAAAAAGCCGCAAAGGGAGAAATGAGAAGTGGCACAGGACAGGTGACTGCCTTACACAAGTGATCGTTAGAACAGTTTCGACTGTATTGGAAAATTCCGGAGAAGCACAGAACGACAAAAAACGAGTCAAGAGTCACACAGGTAGAAAAGAGTCCAGAGACAAGAGTCACATTGGTAGAAAAGAGACAAGAGACAACAGTCACTCAGGTAAGAAAGAGACAAGAGTCGCACAGGTAGAAAAGAAAGAGAAAATAGACAATAGTCACACAAGTAGGACAGAGACAAATGTCGCACAGGTAGAAAAGAGAAAAGAGACAATAGTCACACAGAAAGGAAAGAGATAAGAGTCACACAGGTAGAAAAGAGACAAGAGACAACAGTCACTCAGGTAAGAAAGAGACAGGTCGGAAAGAGTCCAGAGACAAGAGTCACACTGGTAGAAAAGAGACAAGAGACAATAGTCACACAAGTAGGAAAGAGATAAGAGTCACACAGGTAGAAAAGAGAAAAGAGACAATAGTCACACAAGTAGGAAAGAGATAAGAGTCACACAGGTAGAAAAGATACAAGAGACAATAGTCACACAAGTAAGACAGAGACAAATGTCGCACAGGTAGTAAAGAGACAAGAGACAAGAGTCACACAGGTAGAAAAGAGTCCAGAGACAAGAGTCACACAGGTAGGAAAGAGACCAGAGTCGCACTGGTAGAAAAGTCAAACGTCCTCGATGGAAGACACCACAACGTATACCCAGCACCGGCTTCTATTGTGGAGCGGTTAGGGTCTTAGCCGACACACACAGGAGACCAGAGTTCAATTCCCGAGAGAGGAGAAATTTTTATCGAGCATCTTGGTCTCTCTGCTGAAATGTTGGATCCCACTCAACCCGAGTTGGCCCTGACAGCCGGGGTCGGAAACACGCTTCCTAAATTATCTAAATTGTGTATATGGGGAGGGGGGGCGTAAAATTACCTGCATTAAAAATAAAATTTTGGTGGGTTTTTTAAAGTTTACCAAGCCACTTTATTTTGTAGTAAACAGTGTCTTTGACTCAAACTTTTGAAGGTTGGAGTCGTCATTTGTAGAATTTGGAGATGTTGGCAGGCCTATTTCGAAAGACGCTATAAAGGCCTACTTGTCCCCCAAAGTTCGGTAGTAAAAAACCGGCCAAATTAAGCTATGAGCATAAGTTAGTGCATATAAAACACAGGTTCTATACGCCTGGAAATAATATTTAAGGATCCCTACAACTGGACAAAAGCCATGCGCCTTATAACTTAAAAATTTTCAGATTCTGTATAGATGTCCTGTACTCAAAATTGTAATATCTGTTTTGTTCGGTTTTTTATGTTGGTGTCAACACAATTTAGATATTTAGAAGGCGAACTTCAGACCCTGCCGGGCTAGTGAGATACAACATTCCATCAGAAAAACTGATTATTCAACAAAGATCCTCCCCACTAGGGAATCGAAATCGGATCCCTTGCGTGCGGCCTAACTACTCTACCCATAGATATCGGTGAGATACTGTTTTATACGCTATAATCTATTTGGTTTAGTTTTGGATGTTGGGTGTTTACGTAAAAGGTTGTATCGGGGTTTTTTACGTGCAAAGAGGACAGATACCAACATGACGTCATTTCCAGGTCAAGACCCAGATCTGTATGTCCCTTGATGTCCAGTGCAACCAGAAACATCTAGATGTGTAGTCAAAATGAGACAGTCTTGCTGTTTTAATTATTTCAATTGATCCCTCAGAACACAATTGATCAGTAAGGCAAGCTTTTCCATATTAATATAGTTTGTGTAACAGAAAAGCCTTCTAATAAAATATTCCGTTTGAAGAGTAATTTGTAAGTTTCAAGAGCTCAATTTTTGTAATAGAGACTGCTGTAAAACGTCAGAGATGTACGGCTATAACTATGAAAAGGACCGCGATGACTCGAAAGTAGGAGCTAGTGGTCGTTATTTTTAGATCGTTTACTTCCAGTTTCCACAGCGGTAGAATTACATGTCTTTATTATCCTTCTATCTCTCGACCATTGACCTCTTCACAGATGTTTAGACTTATAACAATACTCACCCGTGTAGACGTATAATATGTTCACCAGTATAAACGTATTATATGCCAATCTATGTAGACGTATTATTATAAATTCACCTGTGTTCTCCTAAACGTGCTCACTTACATTATTTATACTGGTTTATAGATGAAATATATTTAGAAGACGTATGCAACTTAGGCAGTTTCTCATTCTTGATAAGGGGAAATATAATTAATATTACTGTTTTGTTTAATCTCTCTTTGTTGAACATTTCGTTTTGTCTATACAAACGTAGATGGAAACACTTCAATACTGAAACGCTTAACTTTAAGAAATAATTCATTCGAGTGTTTTTATTTCCATGCCATTATTGTTAGCTCACTCACATCGCTATCACTATGAAAAAAGGCAATTGATAGACACAAAACAGGCTGGCTGATTTTTTTAAAATAAAGGCATGTTTACGTTCTTATCAACATAATTTAGATAATTCAGTGGCGCACTTCCGAACTTCTACCTTTCAGGGCTAACTCAGTCTGAGAGTGACCAACATCCCAGCAGAAAGACCGAGAGAGATACAACATCCCAGCTGAAAGGCCGAGTGGGATACAACGTCCCAGCAGAAAGAACAGACGCTTGATAAAAAAACATTTTCCTTAATCAGAAATCGAACTGAGGTTTTCTGCATGTGACAGCAAAGTGCCTAACCACTACACCACGGACGACGGTGGAAGAGGCGTGTTAGTGGGGAGTTCCTAAAACTCCCAAAACACGTTCAAGAAAAGCTCTACTGAGGATTCGAAGCAGGGCCATCTGTATCATAGCCCAACATGATACCAGCTGAGCTAATAGCGTGCCAAATGAATCTGAAAAGAGTACAATGTAATCTAAGTTCTCTGTTAAAAACAAATGACATTATTAAAATGGCTTCTTGAAAGACGAGGGTCGCAATATTCTAGCAGGAAAGGATAATAAATAATAAATAATACCTTGACAATAGTAACTGTTGCAGAGCATATCGAACGTTTTTATTGGGTTGGGGGTCGTAGAGAGGGAGAGAAAGAGGGAGAGAGAGAGAGGGAAGGAGAGAGAGAGAGAGAGAGAGAGAGAGAGAGAGAGAGGGAGAGAAAGAGGGAGAGAGAGAGAGGGAAGGAGAGAGAGAGAGAGAGAGAGAGAGAGAGAGAGAGAGAGAGAGAGGGGGGGGGAGGGGTGGGCGGCCGTAGTTTTAATAACAATTTTACAGCACTGGCAACACGATTAGGTTATATTATGAATGCTAGCATTTAGGGGTGTTGTCTCTTTTTTTTCAGGTGACAAATTTGTTACTCAACAAAACATAATGGTCTCGAAGGTTTAAATCCTGCAATGACGCCCCACCCCCCCCCCCCCCCCCCTCCAAAAAAAAAAATTAATTAAACCTTAAAATATTCAAAATATATTAAACATAAGAATGTAAAAATAAATTTAATAAAATATAACAAAATAAAATAAAATCAGATTAAAAAAAAAAAAAAAGAAATCAAGAAACAATTGATAAAAATTATGGAAAAAAAATCCTTCGAAAAAAAGTCCGTAATATAACTTAATACACTCCTGGAAAAGCATTCATAATGAACAGAAAGCGCCGAAACTCGAAATTCCAGCAACAAATAGCTCAACGACTTACAAAAGCTTTTCGAAGAAATAACACTCCAGCAAAATAAAAGTAACAAAGAAGAAGTACAACGTGATCACCAGCCACACGAGCATGTTGTACACAAACATCGACACATGTTTCGGTCCTTTAGGAAGCGGGCTGCTTTTACTGTGCCTGGGCTACGCGCAATACAGACGATCTCCAACCTTTAAGTCAGAAAAAAAACCCGCCAAACACAAAGAATCAGCCAACATCTTAGAATAAGTAGACCATTATTTGTACTGTACAATTTAAGTTTGTACCCTACATTTGACCAGATTATATTTAAAACAACAATGGAGCGAACAACACCAAGTCTTATCTGTAAGGATGTAGCGAACACACATGCATTCTTTCTGTAGCAGATCAAAGGTAATGTTTTGGCACATTTCGAACCACCAAACACAAATCTGAAAAAATGCGATGTACGTTTTTCCTAGGGTTTATGTTGTTGCTAGCCTTTTACAGATTCAGATAAAGGGGAAAGAATGTAAACCTTAATGAATAATTAAGTTATACTTCTTTTTTGTGCCTTTTAAAGTTTAAAGTAAAGAAAACACTTTTTAAAAATAATCTGAATGAATAACTAGGTTAAACTTCTTTTTTGTGCCTTTCAAAGCTTCAGGAAAAGAAAAGATTTTTTAAAAGTCTTTATGAATGATTAAGTTATATCGACTTCTTGTTGTGCCTTTCAAAGCTTCTGGTGAAGAAAGCAGATTTTAAAAATCTGTATGAATAATTAGGTTATACTTCATTCTTGTGTCTTGCTAAGCTTCAGGTGAAAAAAGCAGATAATTTTTAAAATTGTATGAATGATTAAGTTAATCTTCTCTTTTGCCCCTTTCAAAGCATCAGGTAAAGAAAGCAGATTTTAAAAATCTGAATGAATAAGTATTTGGTTATACTTCTTTTTCCCCCTAAACTAGTACGTCTTCATGAACGTTTACTGTGGAAACTCCAGAATACGCGCCTTTATAGAATAATCAAACATGACATACAGGAAACCGACCTTTAGAGCTCAGCATTCTGTTACAATAGCTGTACCCTTTGAGCCCATGAAAGGAAAAAGCACTGGGACTGGAGACAATAGCTGGGCCGGCAGTTCCGTGAGTGAGAGTGAGATGAGAGCTCCTTGAGAGTACCGCGAAACGTGAGTCCTCCGGCAGGCGAGCAATTTCATTTATAGCTGACAACGAAACGCATTAGCTCTACAACCCACTGGTGTCTATTGCCTTTGTGTTTGCATAAAATATGTTTGGAAATGAAGAGAAAGGTCTGTTGCCGACCGACCTATAAGTTCATAGACTTATTTTCCCGCGTTACTAAAAATGTGAGATCTAGTTCAGGGTAACCGAGATAATATTCAATTAGTCAGTCTGTTGGCAAACACTGCAGAGGCACGCCAAAAGAAACCTATTTGGGGAAGCTGAACAAATAGGGGGGGGGGGGGGCACCAGGATAATGAGGGATTTTTAAAAGAGAGCATCCGAGCGGAGAAATGAATGTAGAACAATGGTCGCCGATGACTGTTTCTGATATGGAACTTTATGATAATGAATGTTAATTTGATGAAAGAAAGCGGTAACCTTACTATCAGAAATTTAACTTTTTTTCAGTTCTATTTTCTCCTTTTTTAAAGTTTTGCTTCAGACTTGCACCCAGCAAAACATAAAATAACACTTGGGAATCAAACTCACACCATTAGCATGCAGTGACGATGAGGTTAACCGTTCCACTACAGACACCGGTTACATGGTCTGTTTAGGAGAGTAAGCGGAATGAGGGACACGTTGAATAGAGGAGGTATACAGGAGTGGGAGGAAGGAAGGAGGAACGCATTGGAGGAGGAACACATTGAACAAAGCAGATATTGGAGAGCGGGATGAAGGCAGGGGGGACACATTGAACAGAGGAGATATTGGAGAGCGGGAAGAAGGAAGAAGGGACATATGAAAAGAGGAGATATAGGAGAGTGGAAGGAAGGAAGGGGGGACACATTGAACAGAGGGGATATAGGAGAGTGGAGGAAGGAGGGAGGGACGCATTGAAAAGAGGAGATATAAGGAGAGTGGGAGGAAGGAAGGAGGGACACATTGCACAGAGGGGACCAGATCTTCCAATGAAAGGCTAAAAGAGTTTGAATCCCATTTTGAATATTTTCTCATTTTTTATTTTTTTTTTAGATGTCTTCCGGGGGTTGGGGAGGGGGGGTAATTTTAGTAGGATGCATTTTTGTGTCTAATTTTTATTGTTGTCGTTTGTTGTTTTTTAATTGTTTGTTCGTTGACGTTCTTCTTGATGTTGTTGATTTTTGTATTTGGTTTGTTTGTTTTCGGGGGGTGGGGGGGGGTTGCTTTTGCAGCACAATTAGATCATATAAGTACCGAAGATTAAAGGTGTAACTAGAGAGTAACATACAATGGCAAGAAGGAGGAGAGACAATACATGTTTGATAGGAAGGAAGGAAGGAAAAAAACACACCAGATCACCCGTCAACCACCCTCCCATTTTAAATAAAAATCTATGCCTTTTCCGAAAAGATCATGGTCTTGGCTTACTGTGTCGTAGTGTCTGTCATTGGCCGAAAACTTCAGGGGATAAATTTTCAGGAAACCAGACAGAAAAAAACAAGTACAGAAAAAAGATGTTGATGTGTATGTGTGTGTGTGTGTGTGTGTGTGTGTGTGTGTGTGTGTGTGTGTGTGTGTTTGTGTGGAAATGGGGAACGAGAGAGAGAGAGAGAGAGAGAGAGAGAGAGAGAGAGAGAGAGAGAGAGAAAGAAAGAGAGAGTGGAAGAGACAGAGAGATAGAGAAAGAGAGAAAGGGAGAGAGAGAGAGGGTTAGAGAGAGAGATAGAGGGGCAGAGGCAGAGGGGGAGGGGGTAAACTTGCTGTCGGAAAAAGCTGGGTTAAAGTAAATGTCCACCCCTCATTCTTATACTAAGTTAAAATTCTTTTTGTGTATGACGTCACGGGGACCCAAAAGTAGCCCCAGGGAGAGTGGAGACTCCGAATGTGCGCACTAGGTCAAGTAAACATCGAATGGAAGGCTAAAGTCTACTTTTACCATAAGTTTCATAATGTTCTTGTTCTTATTGCGCTTCACTACCGTAGAATTAAAAAGTTCTGTCTGAAATTTTGGGCTGCTTTGAGTTTCTAAAGCAATGAGGTCAGAAACTAAATCATGTTCTGTCCGCTCTATCAAAATCGTAAGATTATTCGAAGTCGTTATCCAGATATTCAAAGAATAGCATTGAAAAAAGTTTGACAAGTCCAGAAACTCTAAATTTTTAACGTCCAATTTCTCAAAACTAGGTACTGCGCAGTTAGAACGTTGCTCTTCTGGCGTAGCGTCGGTCTGTCCGTCCGTCTGTCCGTCCGTCTGTCCGTCCGTCTGTCCGTCCG
>NW_004797601.1:174924-188370 GCF_000002075.1 Aplysia californica
ATCATCATCATCATCATCATCATCATCATCATCATCATCATCATCATCATCATTGTTGAGCAGAGTAGGAGGGAGAGTCTTGCTGGATTTACAGAAAAAAATATATAAATATAAAATGTTATAAATTTGTTTTATTGAATCGCCTCGACGTTTCGCCACGTAGGCTTTCTCCTCCGTCTCCTCCTTTTTCTCCTCCTCCTTCTCCTCCTCCTCCTCATCATCATCATCATCGTCATCATTGCCTTTCTCACCCCGGACCAGGGTGCACGCCACGTACAAGCACTTTCCACCTTTCCTTGTCCCAGACTAGCCTCTCGGTATTATTACATGTCTTCCTACCTTCATCATTCTTTGCGACTGCGACTCTTCTTCAGGTTTCACCAGGCTTTCCTCTTGATCTCTTACCATGGGGATTATTGTATCGTTGCGGCTATTTTTACCTTAAACAACCAAGCCCACCATCACAGCCAGAGAACTGGTGGGGGCTCTCGTGGTCTTGAGGTTAAGGTGTTCGCCTTTCATTTAAAGGTCTCGGGTTCGAATCAGAGTAGTGACGGAAATGTTTTCTTCTCTAAAATTGTCTCCTTTCACCTTCTTTCCTGCTCTCTAACAATGTTCTGTCGTCTGCGTTCGTCTCTACTTTCTGCCTCCTACCCCTCACCTCCTTTGCCCTCTCCTTTGGGATCCTGACTTTTTCTGCAGCCGTTCTACTACTACTACTCTTTGGCTCCTTCTTACTGCTGTCTTTCAGCCACACCCCTGATCTTCTGGTAGGAAAGATCTACCCCTAGCCTTCTCGGACAAGGGTAAAAAAATCTTGGAAGTCCTGTGAGAAAGTGGCGCATGTTAAAGATCTCTTAGTGATCCAAACTCGATAAGACTAGGCTTCGGCCGCTACAATGGCAAAATTCAAAATTTTCTACCAACTAAAATATGTTCAATGTATCCCACGCGCTGATGTGACCTTATGCAGCTGCGAGCGCCGTAAAACATTTACCCCAAAAAAGACAACAGGCGTCTGTGGTGTAACTGTCAGGCGCTTTGCAGTCGCACGCAGGAGACTTGAGTCCTATTCTGGAGTGGGGAAGAAGTTCTTATCGAGTATCTCGGTCTTTCTGCAAGGATGTATCCCTCTCAGCCTGGGCTGGCCCTGAAAGTCAGAGTTGGAAGCCCGCCTTTTAAATAATCCAAATAATGTCGATGTGGGTGTAAAAAAAATCTACTAAAAAAACAACAACTTGAAATGATATTCCGCGTGAAGCAATTTGACAAACCTAGACAAAAGCTCCCCTGAGATGTCGTCAAAGGTAGGATCTTTTATGTAGCTTCTATCTACGTCTAAATAAAAAAAATAGTTTACAATGGCAAACATACATGCATAAATGCATACTTATAAATACATACATGCATAAACTTATGAATACATGAATGCACAATATTACACCAATACAGAACAATTTCCCAACCATGCCATTGCTCGTCGCCACTCTGCAGCGCCCTGGGGTTTGTTCGTTTTTTTAGCTAGGGTTGTCGTGCCTTGCTCAATGCCAAACCCACGTGATGGTGCACCCATCTGATCCTCGTGGGGGATCTCGTTTCCTAGAGGTTAAGGCGTTTGTATCTCATTCAAAAAAGTCCTGGGTTCGAATCCGGGTAGCCACGGAAAACAAATTCTTCTCTAAAACTGTCTACTTTCACCTCCTTTCCTGCTCTCTATAGCGATGTTCTGTCGTCTGCTTTGTCTCCACTTTCTGCCCCTACCCCCTCACTTCCTTTGCCCCCTCCTCTGGGCTTATTACTCTTTCTGGAGCCTTGATACTGCTGCTCCTTACTGCTGTCTTTCAACCACACTCCTTGATTTTCTGGTAGGAAAGATCTACACCTAGCTTTCTCGGACAACGGCGAAAAATCTCGGAGGTCCCGTGTGCAAATTTCGCACTTTACGAATCCCTTGGTGGTCTAAAATCAATAAGAGTAGGCTTCGGCAGTCACCCGGGCAAAATGAAAAATTTCCTACCAACCAAAAATGTTTTGTTTTGTTTTTCCGCGCGCTCATATGACCTCATGAAGTTGCGAGCGCCGTAAAACACTTACAAAAACAAAAACAAATGATCCTCGTGTCACTGACACTTGCTTGACTTTACTCTTAAGTCTCAACGCGCTACTCACTTTGCCACTGGAGTTAGCTTGAAGTCACAGTTGCCCTATTACTCATGGTCAAAACAACATTATAGCACAGACTACAGTAATTTAAGCCGTTATCGACCACACAATGGCAGTGCTTGGCCCAGTCTTCAAAACAAATGTTGTACTACATAAATATTGGCCCTTGAAAACAAAATACGTTGCGTCAATGAATATATTCTTTAAATGATATCCAGGTGCTTTGAAATTTGAAAATAAATATTTGTAACTGGACACTCAATGTTTTGTGGCTGTTTGGATCAGATGACAGGGCTGTGTGGAAGTCCAATATGGAAAGTTTTATCTTTTAATGGCATGTCCTTTTTAGGAACAGCATCGATAATTCCTAAATCTGCACTTTTTACAAATTATGTACTTGACCTTAACCAAAGGCACACAAATAGAAAAAGTTATTGAAATGTTTGTTTAGCCTCAGAAAATGGCATAAATTTTATGGGCTGGCGCAATAAATCTGTTAACCTGCTGATGCAGTAATCCATTTCTCTCTCTCTCTCTCTCTCTCTCTCTCTCTCTCTCTCTCTCTCTCTCTCTCTCTCTCTCTCTCTCTCTCTCTCTCTCTCTCCCTGTCTCTCTCTCTCTCCCTGCCTCTGTCTCATACTCATCCTGTGTGTGTCTGTCTGTCTCGCTCTGCCTCTCTTCTGTCTGTCTATCTGTCTCTCTGTGTCTCTGTCTCTGTCTCTGTCTCTGTCTCTGTCTCTGTCTCTGTTTCTTTCTTTCTCTCTCTCTCTCTCTCTCTCTCTCTCTCTCTCTCTCTCTCTCTCTCCCTCTCTCTCTCCCGTCCCCTCCCCCTCTCTCCTATTCTGTCTCCCTGGCCTACCCTTTCTTCCCTTTCTATCACCCGATCCCTCTCAGTTATATGATTCTTGTACTTCAAAAGACACAATGGCGCCTCGATTCAGAGGTCAAAAGTATGTCATATTATAATAACTAGTAATAAAAGTACCCGTTCTACGAACGGAATAATAATGAAGAATTATTAGGAAAGTTAAGAAGAGGAAAAAGACTGAAAACAGGAAAGAAACAAAACACAAATATTTTACCTTGAATTTATCCATGTAGCACCCCCTCTTGACTACCTCTAGGAGTAAGACTTCTTCTCCCTCTTCAAAGGCGTGGCATTTTCTCCTAAAGTTCCAGCTCAATCACCTTTTTTAAAGAAGAGTTAGGCCTACATGGCAATTGTTGTTTCCTAGAAGAACCTAATCCAGATTCTAGATCTAGCCTAGATCTCGAAGGATTATAAAGACATAGGCCAATAATTGAAAGAAGGAGCCTTGGCCCATAGATAGATCTAAGTTTAGAAATTCACATTTTTAACAATCGACAGGCGTCACAGATGGCTTAGATTTCTAGATCTATTCACAGTAGAAAAAATCCCCTTTCAAGAATACTTTCATGATTCTTGATCACGATCTAGATTCACCTATAGTCTAGTTCTAGACTCTAGATCTATTCACAGCAGGAAAAAATCCACGATCAATACTTTCATTATTCTTGATCTCGATCTAAGATTCACATAGATCTAGCCGACGACACCCTCCCAGTCACTCTCACCACCCTCCCTCTGTTAGGTCTTTCTGGCCTCCTCTCTCTCTCTCTCTCTCTCTCTCTCTCTCTCTCTCTCTCTCTCTCTCTCTTTCTCTCTCTCTCTCTCTCTCTCTTTCTCTCTCTCCCCCAAGGTAGGGTAACAAACGAAAAAGTCACCACTTTGTAACATATATTACTACTTGATTCTTCATCTCCTTCTTTTTCTTCTTGTTCTCCCCTCCTCCTCCTCTAATTCCTCCTGCTTCTCCTCCTGCTCCTCCTCCTTCTCCTTCTTTTTCTTCTTCTTCTTCTTCTTCTTCTTCTTCTTCTTCTTCTTCTTCTTCTTCTTCATCCACACCTACACCTCCTCCTCCTCCTCTTCTTCCTCCTTCTTAAGGCTTGAGACCGAAACCGGAAAATCCCGTAAACCTACTTTATGTACAACTGAACACAAAATACCCTTTGGCCAACTCTGCTTTGGCGCAGTCAGCACTCCGCAGTGAATATACAATGTCGAAACAAATGATGGCGATCGCTACAAAAGTACTGAATTTAACTTAAACTGGGCTTTCTTCTTACACTTTTGATCTTAAAGAAAATACGATAGTGCAACACTACGTTTCAAGTTATGGGTACTGGCAAAGTTTCATATTTTTTAATTCTGTAGTTTTTGAGAATATACTGTTCGCAAGATTTGGCCTTAGCTCCATAAGTAGTAAGATATGTTAAGGAACTGAACCCTCTTTTTATGCGACGTAAGTCATGCAACTATGCCTTTTGAAACTATCGAGAACTTTAAACTGTTATAATCTATTAAAATGATACTTTCTCTGCTGTGCTTTTTCCGGCCTCTGTTACCTTAGGGTGTCGAGGGGAGAAGTTTAATGTCTTTCTCTTGTTTGTAGTATCACCTGTAGCACGGTTTGGTATAATATTGTTTTTTATCTTATTCTTCTCTCTGTTGACTTCTGTACATCGTTTCCTGGACGACCTGCATCTTATTCATTCTGAGCATGATTTTTTAAAATAGCTTTCAATAAACTCACACATAAAGATGAAATAAAACGTTTTGATTTTGTAAAGAGGAAAAAGGTGCAAATGGGAGGGGGGGCTATATCCAAATAGTCTTGTGGCTGCTGTGAGTGTTTATTAATTTTTCTTCTACTTTTTACAGCTCTATAATAATATACAGGTCATGACATGATTTTTCTAACATCGAAAATCTAGACAAAGACAGCTGAATTTGAAACTAAACTGGTAATACATAATTTGTAATAATAATATTGTCTCCTGTGCTTCTTTGCCTTCTGTTTGTGTATTCTCTTCTATAGGCAAATTTTACTGTTGAAAAATCTTTAGACCATATTTCCACAATATTTATAAGATATTTTGCGATTATTTTGGCGGGTGAACTTGTATTATGAATTCAGGACAACTCAATGGTGCCGCCTCGAATGAGAATTTTTGTTGGTCATGTTCCAATTGTGTGTACACTTTTCGTGTGTGGCTTCATTTCTACCTGGATCTTTGACTCAGTTTGATTACCCCTTCAAATAAGTTAGCATTGTGTAGATAGAACTTAAAACCTGAGCTATAAGTTAGAGATAAGTATCTCATGCACAGACAGGACGAGGTAAATAGATCAAAGATCGGTATTGTCGACTCCTTGCAAACACACACACACACACACACACACACACAAACACACACACACACAAACACACACACACACACACACACATACACACACACACAAACACACAGATATACAAACACAAACACACACGCGCGCGTGCTCTATTCGTAATAGCCTTTACCGGCGCGGTCTGTTTTATTGTATATCAGCTTTCAAGGAAAATGACATAATCTATTATTATTAAAACCTTACCAAAAGCCTGCAACCTGGCCATTGAAATAATGCACCTTTATACATATCAATAATACGAAATACCCTTGACGTAACAAGAACTGCGTCAGCCAACAGCAGCAGCTAAGTGTATATAGCAGTGCCCTTATCTCCGTGATCTGCCTCTGGCCTGCTGTGGGAAATTACAGTTTGAGAACCGCTGTCTTCTGTTGGATGGCTGTTTTTTTGTCTTCGTTGACGCCATGCTGAAGTTGAGAGGTAGTTCGAGCGTAATCATCAAACATCTCATAGATTAGGCAGGCTTGTACTGGCGTTTTGGCATTGTAGAAACCAGTCGTTTTAAAGACAAAAAGAAAATAGCTGTGGCTGTTGTGCCGACCGTTTTATAGACAAAGAGGAATATTTGTGGCTGTTTTGTGTCCATATCGACACAGGTTGTTTCAGTCCCAACTGTCAGGGACAAACTTGGCTGAGAGGAATACAATGTCCAAGCAGACAGACAGACAGAAATCGATAAGAGTAGGCTTCAGCCGCCACCAGGACAAAATTCAAAATTTCCTACCAACTGAAAATGTTTAATGTGTCCCGCTCGCTCATGTGACCTTATGCAGATGCGAACGCCGTAAAACACCCCCCCCCCCCCCCAAAAAAAAAGGTCAGACGGAAATGCTCAGAGAAAGTCTTTCCTGACGTGGGCTTCCGACTCATATCTTTCGCATGCGACGGCGAATCAACTAACCGTTATACCTCAGACGCCAGTGCGATGTATACATTCTCAAAATATGCCTTGTAATTTATAAAGCTGCTGCGAAGGATTCCAAGAATTTATTTGGAATGTTCGGAAAATCATAATACAGTAGAACACGACTACAGAGGCAGACCTTACCGGAATCCCCCCTTTTCTCTCTATGTAAACTCAATTACCTGTGCTCGGGTTTATAGGGGCAAGAAAAGGCCCGAACTCGGATACAGCGGGAGAGATCGAGCGAGCTCTAACTGGGGAAAAGAGGGTTAGGGGCTGTATGTCGGTTCCAAACAGGCAGTCAGCGGTGTGGCATTGTGAATGGCAATTGCAGTGATGAGTGAGGTGGGGCAGGCGGCAGAGAGAGAGAGAGAGAGAGAGAGAGAGAAAGAGAGAGAGAGAGAGAGAGAGAGAGAGAGAGCTGGTGCAGAGAGACGCGTTACGTGAGCCACTCTAAAAGTGATGTGCCGTAGCTTAGAGGCTCAGTATGAGAGCGTATCGGCCATAGTCCTATGCCTAGGCTAGGCCAAAAAGTTTAAGAAGAGGAAATCGTGTAGTGTGTGATTCCTGATTCATTGAATTGCAATCGTTGATGCTCATAGGCATACGCACACATCCACTTCACCAGTTCTACACTTGCCCTACCGGTACGATAGGGAGCACAAGCATCGAGACCAAGGAAAAGATAGCTTCCAATAAAGACAAAAGGAAATGCTTCTCACTCGAATTAAAGGCCGTGATAATCAACGAAGTTGACAACTCCTTTGCCCCCCTCCAATGGGCTCCTGATCCTTTCTGCAGCCTTGCTACTTTTACTCCTTGGCTCCTTCTCACTGCTGTCTTTGAGCCACACCCCTTGAATTTCCGGTAGGAAAGATCTACACCTAGCCTTCCGGGACAAGGGCGAAAAATCTCGGAGGTCCCGTGTGCAAGTTGCGCACGTTAAAGATCCTTTGGTGGTCTAAAATCGATAAGAGTAGGCTTCGGCCGCCACCTGGGCAAAATTCACAATTTCCTACCTATTGAAAATGTTTGGTGTGTCCCGTGCGCTCATATGACCTTATTCTGTTGCAAGCGGGGTAAAACACTTACAATTTTTGTTTAATTTGACAAGAAAAAGAAGATTAATTAAAAGCGCAAATTTTATTGATATGGAAGGGAGGTAATCATGTGATTTTTTAGAAATGTTTAGGAAATTTCGCCGTCGCATTCCTATAGCGGGAATTCGCTTTCAGCGGGATTTTTCTTGTAAAACCAAATGTTCCGCTATATCCGTGTTCTACTGTATTTGGTAGTGATAATCCACCCAAAGTACGAAACAATAACGAAAACATTTCGCAAAGTTTTACAGAGCTTAAATTTTCCCGAAGTAATTTAAGTATGCTTAATAGGCGATGCTCATTGGAGGATTATTTCAGTGCGGTTTGGTTTGGTTTCTGGCAGCTTCAGTGACCGATCGCTCGACGCGCGACCTCGAAAACAAACACCCTTAATTTGTTGTTTTAGGCCAACATCAATTTTGTCGGTTTTGTTGCTTTTGCCCCTCCGGTGGAGAACAATCTGGCTCACCCAAAACCGAGCCGAACTGAACCGAACGTCAGCACGTCTGCTCTATAGTGCGGTCAAAATTTCGTGGCGCAACGTATAGTCAGATATTTCATTTACTATTGAAAATAGACTCTCAAGCTTTTGCTCAATTCAATATTTTTGCAAGCACCCTTTTGCTGCATTCTGGAAAATTCCTCAATAAATACTCAGAAAAAATCTAAGTAGGCGGTTTCTACAGATCTTAACAGGTTTACAGCTTGAGCAATATCGTTTGTAAAAGAGTCTGTCATAATAAATATTTATTTTATAATCGGGGCATCTTGCTTATTGAACGCATGATCCTTTAGTGCAACACGTGTCCACTATAAAATTAGTTTTTTGTGAATAGTTTTGCCATTAAAAAGTGTCATTGGTGAGGGGTGACGAAGGCCATAATAAATAATATGCGTATGCAAAATGTGTTTGAGAAGCGGGAAGTGTTGTGAACAATCCCCTTTTCCGCGTAACAGAGATCTAAAGTATTTTATATAAATTTACGAAGAATAGTTTTTTAATCTAGCCTCAATTGTTAATGAAAAATATGATTTAGTTAAGACAAATTGATACAAATTGCTACGCAAAGTATAGATAACATTGATTAACCCGTTAAAGAGATATTTGAAGATAGGTTGCTCCACGAATTTTTGACCGCACTGTTATGCGCCATCTGCATTACCAACAACCGCATGTCTTTATTATGCTTTGAAAGAGGTCTTCAGGAAGGAAGGTTGTCTTCCGAAATACATACTTGGCCACCTCCTCCGCCTCTCTCTGTCCGTCTCTTTGTCTCTGTCTGTCTGTCTGTCTGTCTGTCTGTCTGTCTGTCTGTCTGTCTGTCTGTCTCTCTCTCTCTCTCTCTCTCTCTCTCTCTCTCTCTCTCTCTCTCTCTTTCTCTTTCATGTGTGTGAGTGTGCGTGTGTGCGTGTGTGTATGTGTGTGTGTGTGTGTGTGTGTGTGTGTGTGTGTGTGTGTGTGTATGCGCACTTGTCTGTTCGTCACTCCCATTGCACCAGAGACTCATACAGGACGTAGAAATCTTGATGATTCTAACAAAAATGCCATCTTGTCCTCATCCTCCCAGGTCTTTTCGTCTCAACGGTGGTGACTTGCCTATGTGTAGGTTTGGCCGCTGGAAAATTCACCACTGACTGTGGATGCCCCAAGACCTGTCCGTCAAACAAAGTACGTAACGTGGGATACACTCTTGTCCGACTTGTCGAGACAGCATGTTCAGTCATGAATTAATTTTTTCCCTCTGTGGTTCCCATAATACTACTGTCAACATATACCCCCCAAAATGGTTATAATACCAGATCGTTTTCCTTTTTAGTGTTATAATAATACAGTCAACATTTGCAGAGAATTTTTCAAATCAAAATGGTCACTTCACAATGTTTTGAACCTCTGTCACCTTGAGTTTGATGGATTTCTAGGTAAGAGAGTCTCCACACCTGCTAGCTCATCGGAAAAAGTGGCCAGTTTCCTAACTGCTGTTAATGAAGATTATTTTACGCCTCATCGATACAATTAAGATCGTTTGAGATATTGGAATGGCGAACAAGACACAACGTTGAACCATTTCTGAGTGAGGCTCAAATGGGATTTAGAAAGGGAAGAGGATGCACCGACGTAATATTTGCCCTACGACAAATTTGCGAAATGGTAATAGAACACAACAGGGAACTAAGTATAGTATTTATCGACCAGGAGAAAGCGTTCGACAGAGCGAACAGAAACAAGCTGCGGAAAGAACTCGAAAACTACACTGTAAGGGGCCAACTTCTAGATAACATCCGTTCCATTTGCGAGAACAGCATAAGTGCAGTAAGAACGTCAGTGGGACTCACAGAATGGTTCGAGATAACATCCGAAGTAAGACAAGGTTGTGTCTTATCACCACTACTATTTATCATATATATGGATAGAATTACAAAAGAGGCCAACACAGAACCAGACGCCCTAAATGAATTACTCTTCGCTGATGACCAAAGCCTGGCAAACAATGATGAACGAAGTATCCTACACAACACCACCAGATTAAACGAAGAATGTAACAACTACGATATGAAGATCAGCATCAACAAAACAGAGACAATGAAAGTATGCAGAAAGCAAGAACCACTCAGGATACACATCCACGACAACAGTCTCAGACAGGTCCAAGAATTTAAGTACCTAGGAAGTATATTAATAGAGGATGGGCGGCTGAACAGAGAAATTGAAACACGAGTACAAAAGGCCAATAGTGTTAGTTACCAGCTTACTCCATTACTGAAACATTCTAACATCCCCATGACAACAAAACTCAAAATGATCAACGCCATATTCATCCCAACAGTCACCTATCAATGCCAAACATGGACCACGAACAAGACATTAGAGCAAAGAATTACAACATATGAAATGCGATGCCTTAGAAAAGCAGTAAACAAGACCAGGCGAGACAAAATTAGAAACTCTGTAATCCAAGAAATGGTGGGCACAAATGATGTCATCAATCAAATCCAACACCAAAGAATCAAATGGTTCTGACATCTCCTACGATTACCAACACACCATCCGGCACAACATTACTACATCCAAAACTTTGAGATGGCAACAAGGCTAGAGGGCGACCGAGAAAGACCTTGAGAGATGGAGTCAGGGAAACATTAACCACCCACGGCATCCCCCTGACCCAAGCTCTCCGGCTGGCGACAGAGAGACGTCTCTTTCTTCCCGCGACACCTAAAATGGTATAAGCCGCAGATAAAAGTAAAGGAAAGTAAGAGTGTCAGGTGTTTCAACTCTTTTAATCAAAAGACTGTCTTGTTCGACTTGTCGAGACAATTTGATTTGACCGGAGTTCGTTATCTCTCTCTACTGTTCTCATAATACCGTCAACCTACACAAGAAAAGTTAACGAGAGACCGATTCTTCGACTAGTGTGGAGGAGAAAAAATACCGTATAGAAAAGACAACTTTCCCAAATTTAAGGATTGTTACGTCCCCACTAACACAATTTAGTTCATCTAGAAGGCCAGGCTTCCGACCCTGCCTGTCAGGGCCAACACGGACTGAGACAGAATCAGATATTCGAGCAGAAAGACAGAACGAGATACTGGATAAGATTTCTCCGTTCCCGGAAATCGAACTCGGGTCTCCTGTATGCGCCATTAACCTCTGTACCACAGCGAGGGGAAAGACAACTACTGAAATACTGAAATACGAAACTGTTCTGTGAAAAGATTTAAAATGTGAAAATGCTCTGGGCAGCTAGATCTAGTTGGTTCTTTTAAGTTTGAAAAGCAAGCAAAATGGCATTTTTCGTTCTCTTTTCATACTTCCTTTTTTTTTCTTCAAAAAATCGTCTGTCATCCTAAATTACCCTATCTATAATAGTGCCTTATTTTTTTCATTTTAAATAAAATTTGACTTCCATTTCTATTACGTGTTTTCTTCATGGTCGAAAAAATCATTATATTATTTATACTTACGAGTTTTACGTGCTTTTAGTCGATAGTTTTCTTCGCATATGAATTTGTAGAGATCACCAGATACCTTTTTGTTGACAACGACAAAAACAATACAAATCTGTTATTCATCTTGCAGGGAGAAATTAATTATTGTCTCTGTCGTTTACTATGGCGGTGGTGTTGCAAAAGTCAGGTGCAAGCACGTATACACACAGCAATAAAGGACATCAAATGCATTAAATTAATACGTGCAGAAACACCACCTCTGTGTAAACATTCTCTCTCTCTCTCTCTCTCTTTCTCTCTCTCTCTCTCTCTCTCTCTCTCTCTCTCTCTTTGTTTGGTCAAGAATGGAGGCAGTTACAAACCCTGTTATTTATACATAGATCAGAGAGGTTAACATAGTAGTTAGATCATTCTTATATAGCCTTGAGCGCCTCTGAAGGACCTGCGCATGTGATGCAAAGGTTCGGGTCATCCCCCTTGATTTCGTGCAGGTCATAGTATGGGCAAGTTTTTATTTTACCAAACACAGTCGATGGCCGCTTGAGTACGACAATTATTTGTATAAACATCCACTTCCTATCCCCCACCCCTGATGGTTTTTTTACATTAAAATCACCCTGTATAAGACACCCATTTGTCTAAGACTACCACTGGGTGGTTGTCTCAGAAAGTTTTGATTCCATTTCCTTGTCTGTGCTGGGAGATTGCATCGTTTTAACATGGGGCGGTCATCATCATCACCATCATCATCATCATCATCATCATCATCATCATCATCATCATCATCATCATCATTATCACGTGTCAGACCTGCAACAGACATCGGAGATCATGGCTCTACATTCATTCCTTTGCTCGGATGCTTTTTAAAAAGCTACATGACTTCTACGAGAGCTGAATTGTGTCAATGGGGCCGTAAAACAATCTCCATCAACTGCAGTTAGGAAACTGGTCGTTTCTTCCTAAGAGTTAACTGGTGTAGTGGTTCTCTTAGTTAGAATTCCAACACATTCAAGAAAATGCAGGTCTTACTTGTCTTACTTGTCCACTGTGTTGTGGTCACTGCAGTCGGAACATGTCTATCTCTGCTCTCCCCTCCCCTCCCCCCTCTTCCGGATCCATCCCAGAGTCTGTCTGCTTATAGTCTCCATCATAATCTGGTTGGAGATCCTTCGGACTGGTCCGCACAGATGGCTGTGTTTCTCCTCTCCTCATTGGATCCCTTTCTCCTTCAATCTACCTAGAGTGTGGGAACCGCTATCTACCCTATTCTTCCTCAAATTTTCCCTTACAGCGGCTAGGGTGGTTGGTGGGTCCAGTGTCAAATTCCCTTCCACTTTTGCTTCTCCAGCCAGCCTGTCTGCTCTGCTGTTGCCGGTTACCACCGCGTGGCCCGGGCAGAAGATCCAGGCAACTCTTTCCAGGCTGCTCTCCCTGATCGTAGCCTTCCAGTCTGCATACCCTTTCTGTACCTTTTGTACTGTAATCACTGAGTCAGTAATGATTACTGCTCGCTGATGGCTTGTGTTCTTGATCCAGTGTAGAGCCTCACTTATGCCTTTTATCTCCATACACATGCTTGATGTTGTCAGTGCAGTTGCTAATCCTTATTTTTTCAAATCCTTATGGAGTTACTATCTTTGTTCTGAATATTCTCCTCTTGATCTCAACGTTTTGCTGGACATAGAAATCCCACCTTCTGAAATTTTGCTCTAGAACTAATACGAAGACAATCTGTCACAGAGGAACATATTTGTATAAACTGGTGTTTTCCTTTATTGCTAGTATTTTAATATTAAGAGGGTATGTAATTTAAAAAGGCAGGAAGATGCTCCATAAAGCAAAAGAAAAATGCAATAGGATTAAGTGGCATGTTTTTTCATGTTGTTTAAAGTCATTCTCTCTCTCTCTCTCTCTCTCTCTCTCTCTCTCTCTCTCTCTCTCTCTCTCTCTCTCTCTCTTCTTTCTTTCTTTATTTATTTCCAAAATTCTTTCGTTTTATTTTTCCCTTTTCTACTCTTTGCTGCTTCTTGTTTTCCGTTCGATCTCTCTTTTTC
>NW_004797601.1:189329-194495 GCF_000002075.1 Aplysia californica
GAAGGGGGGAGGGAGGGAGGGAGGGAAAGAGAGATGAGCTACTCGTATGTAGCTTGATTTACTCAAAACTCTACTTTTTTTCTTAAATGTTTCAGGGCCTGATGTGTTCCTTTATTGGTGCTCCTTGCAATACTGTGTGCAGTTTAGCTTGTGGATTGAACATCTTCGGCCGAAAGGAGACGGCAAACTTGAGCTAACACCGACAGAGGAAGATAACAAAGGAGACGAGAAGGGCCAAGTAGTAGTCGAGGAAGAAGAAGAAAACCCACCTGGGCCAGAAGAAGAAACGAAGAAAGAGGAGTCTAAAAAGAAGAAGAAGAAGAAGAAGAAGGGAAAGAAGAAGAAGAAGAAGAACAAGAAGAACAAGAAGAACAAGAAGAACAAGAACAAGAAGAGAAAAAATTAATAGAAAGAAGTAAAGAAGGGGCTGAAAAAGAGAGAAGAAAGGAAGTTAAAACACAGAGAACTGAAGAAATATGAGAAATTTTCATATTTCGTTACTCCAGCAATCCACCTTTTCCTGGGTCTTCCTCTCGTTTTGCAGCCATGGGGTATTCTTGTGTTGTAGACTTTCAGGGCAGGTTGGTTCATGGGTGTGCAAGTTGGTTCATGGGTGTGCAAGTTGGATGTCTAAACTATCTATTGATCCTTTGCTTTTCTGTGTGTTGTTGGACTGGTACGGTACCCACGATTTCTCTGATGACTGGGTTACGGACCCTGTCTTTTCTTGTTTTCTTTACAATCTTCCGGAGGTATCTCATTCGGCGTGTTGTGATTTTGCTTTCCTGAGATTTGGTAAGGAACCAAGTCTAGCACTGGCACGTACGAGTTGGCACAAAGGAAGTGCTGATTGATTTGACCTTGCTTTCCGTTCAAATCAGAAAAACGAATGTACACATTTTAGAGTATGAATGTTGTTGACAGCTTTTTAAAGTTTCAGATACAGAAAAGAAAATTGAAAAAATCTGTATGAAAAAGTATATTGTGCTTGTTTTTTTTTTTCTAAATGCTTCATTGCAATGCATCTTCTTTTTTTTTATAAAGTGTTTTACGGCGCTCGCAACTGCATAAGGTCATATGAGCGCGCGGGACACACCTAATAATTTCAGTTGGTAGGAAATTTTTAATTTTGCCGGGTGGCGGCCGAAGCCTACTCTTATCGATTTTAGACCACCAAGGGATCTTTAACGTGCGCAACTTGCACACGGGCCCTCCAAGATTTTTCGCCCTTGTCCGAGAAGGCTAGGTGTAGATCTTTCCTACCAGAAGATCAGGGGTGTGGCAGAAAGACAGCAGTAAAGAGGAGCCAAGGAGTAGCAGTAGAAAGGCTGCAGAAAGAGTCAGGAGCCCAGAGGAGGGGGCAAAGAAGGTGAGGGGGTGGGGGCAGAAAGTGGAAATGAAAGCAGACAACAGAACATTGCTAGAGAGCAGGAAAGGAGGTGAAAGGATACAATTTTAGAGAAGAAATTTTTTCGGTCGTTCCCCGGATTCGAACCTGGGACCTTTGAATGAGAGGCCAACACCTCTAGACCACGAGAGCCCCCGCAATGCATCTTCGAGCGTGGCCAAAATAATGACCAGAATACTCGTTTACGCAGAGGGAAATTGTGTAAAACCTCTAGTGGGAGGAACACGGAGTACCTACAATGTTGTAGTTCGAGAAATACAAGTAAAATAAATGCATTTTCTTCCTTTATTAGCCAACGCCAATAAGGAAATTGCAACCAAACAATGAGGAAACTACAACAACGGGGGAACACATCGACCTACAGTAATTCTGGCTATCTGTTCAGATTATTGTAATTCTTCCTGTTTGGCCTTTGCACTTCGGTTATACAATCAAATTTACGTACGTTTCTTCTTTAAGGGTACAGTCGTGTTTATATGTAGATATAACTTTGCGGGGCATTTCTGAAATCAAAGTGCTTTCAATTTTTAAAAAGTCTCATGTTTTTGTTGGAATTTTTTATTTGTTGTTGTTGTCTCTTTCTCCTTTTTTTAGTTGTTTACCGAGTATTGTAAGTTCAAAGGACTATTTTGAATACTGACTGGTGTCTATGCTGTAGCGGTTAAGCGTTTCGCTGTTGCACGCAAGAGACACGAGAATGGGCAGAACATTTTTATTGAGCATCTCAATTTTTATGCTGAAATGTATTCCTCTGAACCTGATACTCTTGCACATGATTTTCCATCTTTTTGAACTAATTCTGTGTCCGGTGTAACAAAAAATATGTGAGGCATCGTGGTGGAATCAGGCTCTCGTCAGTTTTTGTGCATGTTTTTGGTATCATCTTAAAGCATGTTCACTTGTCTTCATTTGGAGGAAAAAAATATCCATTTATCTTGAATACAAGTCTAGATATTTGCGAATGAAGGAGGTGGGGATCACCTGTGTTAAGAGGTAAAATTAGTGAGAAAATGGCCGCCAAAGATTAGTTATTTCCTTAGCTTAAGAGTCCATGGTAACTGAAAATTTACATTTTTTGGTGCTTTTAATCAACGTTTTTCAGAAAAATCCACACAGAAATGAGTTCTTTAATGGGCATTAAAGGTGTTGAACCAAAAAAACAAAAATTTGATAAAAATTCATAAACCTGCGGAAAAGTGCAAGTTTCTTCACTTTGATTATTTTGACGAGAGCCTGATTCCACCAAGCTGCCTCACATATTATATTACTGAAAATGCTGACGAGCAACAACAAAAAAAAAGAGCCAGTTTGCTGACAATGTCAGATCCAGTTTACGTGAAAGTCGTAGCATTAGGCAACTGAAACCTGAGGAGTCAGCCTATCGGAGGAAAGAAATTTTGTTTGTCCTGAAGTGGAAGGAGAAAACAGATGTGAATTTGTTAACATTAATTACATTTCGCCACCGTCAGACAACTGAGCATGTGTCAAAATGCGAGGTCTTCAGGAGAAGCCACCCTAAAAACCAACTGGTTTACTTCTGGGAGAACATTATGTTAATACTTTTTTTTATTCGTCCAAATCAAATCTTTTACTATTTAAAGTAAAGGAGTGAGACTAGGACTAGTTGATGCACCCCATGAAACTCTACAACATATAGTGGAAGAAAGATAAGGGTAGACCCTAAAAAAATTGCAACAAAAATGAAACGTATATGGTTCGACAGATAAAATTTAGTGTAATAACATATTAAAAATCGGCATTCGAAATCGTGGAGGAAATTGTTTTAAAAAGCGTTAAAAGTTGTCAAAAAAGCAAAATTTACATTACGACCAAATTGGTTTACCATACTTGCTTTGACGCGAGAATGTTTACGTAATTTGTACGAATTTTCCCGAAAATGATGTAATCGTCATCGGTATGGGCGCTTTTTATGTGAAACGTATGGGAAGCCAATATATTAAGAATACGTTTTCTCACATCCTCAGCCTTTCTGTGGATATTTATTGTTTACCGTGTAATTTCCCTCTAAAGAATTTCCTCTTGTGCAATTGACATAACAAGGTGTGAATATTATTCTGGCCGTTGTACAACATAGAAAGAACAATATTATAGATGGGACTGAAGGGCACCGAGTGCGCATTTTGTGTCACTGATCTTAAATAAGTGCAAAATCTTTTTTGCAAAACATAGAAAGACTAGTCATAGTTCAGGAAGCTTAACAGGCTGAAAGGCAAACTTCGGTTAAGTCTCGAAGAGTTCCTATTTAGCACCCGCTGATTGTTTAAGGTCTGAAAAGAAAACTTTGCAGTCAAGCAAAGTCATAGAGACCTATATAATGTCATTTGCGTGTAAACCGAGACCCGAAGTCAGGACACAACAAAGAAAGTGCGAACGAACGAACAACGACTATTGTTGGTTGTCTTTATTCTGTTGCGACGTCAAAATTTTCAAGCAGCTTCCATGTTCTGTTACATTAGAAGTTGCATCTAAAAAAAAAATAAGGACATCATTGAGACCTCAAGATGTTTTAAACATATATGCCGTTCATTATGTTGTACCCTATCTGAAGGCAAATTAATTTCAGCAGATCAATATTCGGAATATGATGATCATTTTGGAAGACTATCTGCATGAGGTGAAGGGCACCGTACATTATATTATTATTATCATTATGGACCACAGTAGCAGGGAAAGAAAAACTGATGGGTGCAAGGGAAAGCATAACATAGTGAATAGCGGAGGTTGATGGGGAGTAGGTGTTGTTACATTTCAGTAATCGGCTTCTTCAATTACACAAATGTGAGAATTAAATTGAAACACGAAAGGGCTTTAAGGATGCCAGGTAGAAGCAAATTGTCTAGGCAGCTCGTCAATTGATCAAAAACCATCACTTGAAAAGAAGTCTATGCATCAGTAAATCTAATTGGATATATTTATGTAGAATAAAACGTGGTAACTTGGTGGCCTCTTTGTGCTGTTCCTTGAAACTGTCAATATGAACTACAATCCACGTATGAAAATAGTTGCCAGCCGACCGAGATCTATGATTGCTCCCTTTCTAGTAGAAATTTGTGCATTTTTATATCGCCACTTCTCCTCAAGGCCTCTTGTGAACTCATTGAACGCACTGGGACTCTGCTCCACATACTGAGAGGCTCAAAGATTTAACTTGAATGCTACTGTTGGGTCACTCACTGGAAATATTCACGACTATAGCACACATCTGTACTCAGTTTGAGGCATTCAACTTTGACCGCAATATAAGGAGTCCAGATGGAGAAAGGACATTCATGGCATGGGGATTCCAGCAGCGCTCACACATACTCAACTGAAGAAAACGTTCATAGCCCGGTCATCAGTGTAAAACTCCATCACAGTCCAGGTGGTTCTATATAGGGAAGCCTCTGGGAGCGCGTAGACTGGGATACAACAGAGTATCATTCTTTCATTAAGAGAGTTTCTTGAAATCTATCAGTGCTCTTTCCGATACCATTTTCCACTTTTCAATTCAAATGGACAAGAAGTCTATGTCACACGTACTACTCCAAAACTGTGAGATATTTAGGTAAATTAGACTGCAGTTCAATGAATTGCACCTGCAAGAAAAATGACCTAGATTGCTATCCTGCCTGCAAATTTCTTCTTCTTCTTCTTCTTCTCCTTCTCCTTCTTCTTCTTCTTCTTCTTCTTCTTCTTCTTCTTCTTCTTCTTCTTCTTCTTCTTCTTCTTCTTCTTCTTCTTCTTCTTCTTCTTCCTTC
>NW_004797601.1:195069-214003 GCF_000002075.1 Aplysia californica
AAAAAGTTTTGGTATCGATATTTGACTATTTCGATACTATACCATAAAACGGCATTTAAAACAAATTTCCTCCCTTCCGATTCATGCCGATTTTCAGTATGTTATAGAGGAAGATTTTCTGGTTCTAATGGCACCAAAATCATTTCTGTTGCAATTTTTTTACCCCCATAGTGTAATGCACAGCTAAAGTTATTCGCCTAATACCTGGTTTTGCTTTTTTTTTCTCGGATTTTTGACGTACTGCAATGACGAATGACAGTGACGATTTCTGTTACGACTCTGTGGAATCAGGCGCGTCTAAGTTTTTGGGCATGTCGAGTTATTGGTACCATTGTAAAGCTTGTTCATTTGTCTTTCTTTCTATAAAAGAATATCCACTTATAGGAGTGTCCTTAGAAACTGCAAATTTCCGAGGGAGGGGGCGAAGGATTGTGTCTTTCACAAACGTTTTTGGGTAAATTCGAAACCGAAATGAGTTTTATAAATGGATATGAAAGGTGCTGAGGCAGCAAAAAAAATTAATTAAAAACTAGTATTGCCCAACAGGTTAAAAAATGTCGGGGGTTTTTTCAACTCCCTTATTTTTATGCCCATTTGATTCGGCCACGCTTCGACACATATTTTTATGATCTTAGAGCCCCTCGGGCAGGTGTCAGCCATAAATGTCCCAAACGTAGTCTCGGGCTGTTATGGAGTAGCACAGGCAACATGGCCGGTGTCGAGGGCAACGATCAGCAGCTCTCACACGTATTCCTGGCTCATCGTAAATCACAGTGAACCAGTAACATTGCCTCGCATTATAATATATAATTTATCTTATACTTATATAGCACAACGATATCAATAACCAGGGATATGCAGATGATTCAGTCCTACTTGTTAACTCGAACAAAAATCATTCTAAATTTAATTGTGAAAGAAGTAAAAGAGAGCAGTTGCAAGACAGGCCTCAACAAAAATGCCAAGAATATGAAAGCAATTGTCACGTCAAAATCAACTGGCAAAACAATAGACATAACCAAAGATTGGGAGAGAATCGAACAAGTACATTAAGTCAAACATATTCGGACAACAATCACATACGATGACAGAAGTGAAAAATATATATTGATTCAAAGCAAAAACAAGATTCAGCCAAATGCACAAACTATTTACATCCAGGAAATTATCTCTACCTGTTAAGAAGAAATAGGTGGGCTACTACTCCTTCCCCATTCTCCTATATGGCGCTAAGATCTAGACTTTAACATAGAAAGGAAAAAACAAAATATCTGTGTTTGAGATGTGGTGCTACTGCAGAATGGCAAGAATAAGCTGGTAAGCCAAAAACAAAAAGACTAGCTACGAGGTATGTCAGATTCTCGACACAAGAGACATCCTGATTAACAAAATGAAAAGTAGAAAAACACATTACATATATGTACTTGGGTCATATAAAACACCACCAGATCATTATGAAGGAAATATTCGAGGAAAGATTCTGGGTTTAACGGGTTGATTAGGGTGGACAAAGAACAGTGTGGACTGACAACCTCAAAGCATGGACTAGCTTAACTATGACAAAGTGTGTGACGGCAGTTACTGACTGCGCAATGGCGGGTCATTGCACATCAACCTCTGAACCAGAGATGACACACTGAAGTATCCAGATTTATCATTAGATATTCCAGGTATTCAGGTTTATCATTGGATATTCCACTTTATTCACCCCCTATGATATTTGTTTATTTCACAAGGGCGTACATAAATATAAATATACAGTGGCATGGTGGTCAGGTTAACGGGCTCATAATCGTGAGATTGTGTGTTCGAGGGGTTCGAGCCTCAGCTCGATCCGACTTTGTGTCCTTGGGAAAGGCACTTTACACGAATTTCCCATTTTGCTCCGCCCTTTCGGTGATGAACGTTACACTCGGAGGTCCCGCCTCTTAAATAACCTAAAAGTGTTGATATGGGTAATAAACCTACACCATTTGTGAGGTGTGCTGACAAAATGAGTTTCTTCTTTCGGGTTTTAGTCGTATGAAAATTGATACATCAACTTTATCGGTGGAGTTTGTACAATTTGCAAGTATGAAATAATAAAAGACACGGTAGATTTGAACAAAATGGTATAAACTGAAAATCTATAAATCTGACCCCAGTGTTGATTTTCAGCCGATATCCCCATTCTTGGATCGCGAGAGGTAACTCATTTTGTCAGCACGCCTCACATTTCACCTTTTTTAAAGCATAAATATGCAGATGAATTGATACACAAAAGAATGAATAATACACAATGCCAATTTGTTTTACACCAGCGTAAATAAATACACAACGTTAAACAACTGCTCAAATGCACTAAGCCCAGAAAGCAACATTTTTCCGGAGAGAGAGGGAGGAGAGAGAGAGAGAGAGAAAGAGAGAGAAAGAAATAAAGAGGGGGCGGGGGAGAGAGGGGGAGAGAGAGAGGAGAGAGAGAGGAGAGAGAGAGAGAGAGAGAGAGAGAGAGAGGGGGGAGAGAGATAGAGAGAGAAAGAGAAAAAGTGAGAGATAGAGATAGAGGGAGGGGTGGGGGATAGAGGAAGAGAGAGGGGGGGAGAGGGATAGACAGAGAGGGAGAGAGAGAGAGCGGGAGAGAGGGAGAGAGAGAGGGGGAGAGAGAAGGGGAGAGAGGGGAGAGAGAGAGAGTGAGAGAGAGAGAGAGAGAGAGAGAGAGAGAGAGAGAGAGAGAGAGAGAGAGAGAGAGAAGACGGTTTCATACTTTTGAGAGGGTCAGCGACTATGCTACCTTTTTTCGCAGAGGGGGGGGGGGGGGGGTTCAACATTTAGAACTGGAATTTCTAAAAAATGTCTCTTGAGCACATGCAAACAATATTGTAGATGAGGAAACTGCAAGGAAAAAATATGTCTAAATTTCTAAATTTTGGGCGTTATACAATTGAACAGTTGGCCGGAAAAATATACCAATAATACATAGATGGATGAATACTACACAATATCACCAACATAAACAATCCTCACACCATTACCGACCGCCACTGTGCATAGCCTCATTCTTTAGCTAAAATCTGTTTACGCCTCATTTGATAAGTGTCAAAGTAAAGAAAAAATTGTTTTTAAAGGTCAGATTGTTACGAGCCTTTGACGCAGTGTGTAGGGCATCCATGTCAGTAACGTGTAGTGTGTCATTAAAGTGTAGTGAGTCAGTGATGTGTACAGGCCTTTGAGACAGTGTGCAGAACATCCCGTGTCAGTTGTACATGTAATGAGTAAGACAGTTCTCGCTAAAAATGGGGTTTGAACCCTGTCATTTTAAGGGCGACAAATAGTCCGCTTGACATTGTTTTTCGATGGGTTTTTTATGTTGGTGTTTTTACGCCCCCATAAACACAATTTAGATCATTTATGAGGCAGACTCCTGGTCCTTCCTGTCTGGGCCAACCCGGGATGAGGAGGATAAAACTTCCCAGCCGAGAGACCGAGACACTCGACAACAATTATCATCATCTGATTATAGAACTGGGGCCTCCTGCGTGCGACAGAAAAAGCACCCAGCCCCTGCACATCAGACGTTAATCAATTTTTGACTAAATATTAAAACGTTTTCATACGTTAGAGAGTTGACATTTTCTCTTAAAATGTTTCGTTTCTTTTTCATCCCTGTCCTGTGCGGTATAATAGACATATTCCCGTCTCTGGAAGAAAAGCAATAATTATGAAAAATAATTTATAACACAACTCGGTGCTCGGTGCAAATGGGCCAGTCCACACGTCAGATTGCCTCAGAGACAAAATGAAGGTTCAGCGAGTAGAATACATTATCATTTCCTACCTATTCAAGAGTAGCGATATTTGCTAACCTACACTAATAAATACATCATCACGAGGTGTTTAGTGCTTTTTTTTTTCTTCCTTTTTTAAATTTGATTTATTTAATTAAATTTTTTTTCTTGGGGGGGGGGGGGGTAATGGCATCGGTATAGCCTCGGATGCCACACGAGCAGCACACCGGCGTGTGCAGTGTAGCAGTTAGGTACTTCGCTGTTTGCAAGCATGAGAGCCCAGTTTGATTCCCAAGTGGGGAGAACATTATTATAGAATATGTCAGTCTTTCTGCTGGGATGTTGTATCCCTCTCAGCCCGAGTTGGCCTTGACAGGCAAGGTCGAAAGCCTGCCTCCTAAATGATCTAAATGGGAGCGTTAAAACACCTACATTATTCATTATGTTCACACGCGCAGTATGAGGTACGTTACATGCATAGGTTTCTCTGGGCTATTCCTTTCACCTATCATCGCTGTCATTCGTCACTGCAGTGTGTCAACATTCCGAAAATTTTAAAATTAAGTATGGTGTAGAGTTTCATGAGAAACGTCGATTAGTCTTGGTCTCCTTCCTCTTCTTTGAATAGTACCCGATTTGGACGAAATAACATCCAAAGCGAAATAAAGCATATATCGTACTTTGCTTCTCCTGAAAACCTCTGACAACATACAACAATGATAAATGACTGCGACAGGACATAGTGCTTAAAACCTTACTATTTTAGTATTTTAAAATAACCTTTCTCAAGTTACCTATGCAATGTATCATGCTCTATCTATCAAGGTCTAAACATTCCCCCAGGCGATGCACCAGGTGTTTGAGAACGTGAACCAATGTTCCTTTATCCAAGACCTTATTAATTCTTTCCTATTGCCTCTTGAATCCTATCTTAAACCTCATACTGATACTTGCAAAACAGTTCATTTGCAAATCAAAAGCTCCGAAAAATCAACCAGATAATATGCAATGTTCAAAACTGTTTCTTGTCCACTTTCGTGTAACCTCGTTTAAAACAAGGTAA
Organism: Aplysia californica; assembly: GCF_000002075.1. Lineage (NCBI taxonomy): Eukaryota > Metazoa > Mollusca > Gastropoda > Aplysiida > Aplysiidae > Aplysia > Aplysia californica. The sequence goes on from NW_004797601.1 coordinate 199,897, forward strand.
AAATAAAATCGGTATGTTTAATCTTCTCCGATATTTGCGCAGAGGTCTAAAAGTTGGATGGCTAACAGAATCTAAAAGTCCATTAATAAAGGTCACTGCAAACTAAGGTTCGGATACAATTTCTTGGATGCTTGTGTTAGCATGAAGTTGAAACTTTGATCCAACAATCGTATAAATCAAAACCCACTGACTTTTGGCCAATGTTAAGACACTGTGCCATAAAACAGTGAAAACAATACGCCATCTACATCAACGGCCAAAACGCCTGCAGTTATCCCATATCTGCCAAATAGCGGGAATATCGTGTAATAGATTGATAAGCCTCCTAGATCGCCCAAATTTTCCCTACGATTACGTAATACATTGGTAATTTGGCTAAATCGAGAAAGAAAAGTATGTCTGTGGTATTTGTGTAAATATTCTTATGTCTTCAATGCGTATTCATGTTTTTTCTACAAATAAAAATAATAAACGTCATAGTAAGAATGTTATTAATTGATTTTATCCACCCAGACTTGTTATTTGTCCTAATTTTCCAACTACCTGAACAAAATTATAGTTTAATTTTCTCAACTTTTTGTTTTGCATTTTTTACTTCTTTTCCGTCCTGTTTTTCTATTCGAACCCCTCTTTCTTTGTCCTCTCCCTTGGTTCTTCTTGACCTTGTTTTTCATGTTCTTCTTGTTTTCTTGCCCTTCTTGGTCTTATTCTTCCTGTTCTTCTTGTTCTTGCTATTCTTCCTCTTCTTACTGTTCTTTTTGTTCTTCTTGTTTTTCCTGTTCTTCTTGTTCTTCTTGTTCTTATTCTTCTTGTTTTTCTTTCTATTCTTGTTTGTCTTATTTGGTTTGTTGTTCGCTGATAAGTCTTTTGTCACAGCTGGCCTCTTCAGTGGCACGCTCGTCTGTCCTTGGTTTGTGGCTGAGGTCGACAATAGTCCCGGCTTTTTTTTCTCTCCCTCTGTCACTCCCGTTGACAAAAGTCGCGTCTTATCTCCCTCTTCCTCTGTTGCTACTGTCGACAATAGTCCTGTATTCTTTTTCTCTCCCTCTGTCACTCCTGTCGACAAAAGTCCTGTCTTTTCTTTTTCTGTCACTCCTGTCGACAATAGTCCAGGCTTCTCTTCCTCTGTTGCAATGCTCGACAATAGTCCTGGTTTATTTCTCTCTTCGTCTGTTACTACTGTCGACAATAGTCCTAGCTTCTCCCCCTCTTCCTCTGTTGCTACTGTCGACAATAGACCTGTCTCTTCTTCCTCTGATGCTACTGTGGACAATAGCTCTGTCTTCTCTTCGTCTTCCTCTGTTGCTACTGTCGACAATAGTCCTAGCTTCTCTTCCTTTTCTTCTGCTGCAACTGTCAACAATGGTCCAGGCTTCCCTTCCCCTGGTGCTATTGTCGCCAGTTGACCTGGCTTCTCTCCGTCTTCCTCTGTTCCTGCTGTCGACAATTGTCCCGTCGACGATAGTTGTCCTAGTTTTTCTCCCTGTCTATTCGTTGTAAGTGCTTGCAACATCGGCCCTGGCTGCTTTCCTTTTTTGTTTCTTACCGTAGTCGACAATTGTCCTGACTTCACTCCCTTGTTCGTTGTCGGCTGTGAGTTGATCTCTCCATGTTCAACTGGGACGGGTTTCCCAACAAGAGCAGTGGTACAAGTAACACTACATACATTCTGGCAAGGCGATGCTAACGCGGAGCAAGCCAGGCCCTGAAACGACAAAGCATAAAGGTATGTAGAACTTTTTATCAGTGTCAATCTGTTTGTATGTCTCTCTGTCTCTCTCTCTCTGTCTCTCTCTGTCTCTCTCTGTCTCTCTCTGTCTCTCTCTGTCTTTCTCTCTCTGTCTCTCTCTCTTTCTCTCTCTACCTCCCTTCCTCTCTCTTTCTCCATTTCTCTCTCTCAGTCTCTCTCTTCTTCTATCTGTCTCTCTCTGTCTTTCTGTCTCTCTGTCTCTTTGCCTCTGTTTCTCTCCCTCTCCCTCTATCTGTCTCTCCCTCTATCTATCTATCTATCTATCTATCTATCTATCTATCTATCTATCTATCTATCTACCCACCGTAGTTGGGTCTGTGCCCGCATCCCCGCAGCCGTTGAAAATGTTGCAGTCCTTGGAACACTCTTGAGTACATTTACATATTCTCAAACACTCTTCGTCGTAGGTGCAAGGCTCGTCCTGCAACATTTCCAATTTTGCGATACATACATAAAGTTCAAACTCAGTCTGGTCATCAAAGAAAAATTGTTGAAGAACAATAACGGAGGATGATGTTTTATGTTTACATACTGTAAATGGATCGATTAAACTATTAGGTGAAAGAGAAACAAACATTTTTTTTTACGAAAGTGATACATGATGAAGTGAAAAGAAAGAAAAAGAAAAAGGAAGAAAGAAAGAAAGAATAAAAGAATGAATGAAAGAAAGAAAGAAAGGAAGAAAGGAGGAAAGGAAGAAAAAAAGAAAATACGGCTTTTAAAAAAACCAGTACTGATCGCTTCACGAAGCGTCTTGCCTGTCTTTTTAATGGACAAAAGTTCAAACAATTTTCGATGGGGTTAATTCTGAAATATTTAACCTTTTAAAAAATGCTAAATCAGTGTATGTAAACATGTTCTTCTTTAACAGTTTGTCTTAGTATTAGATCTAGAGTAAAGCTTCCCGGGAAGCTGAGAATGTTTCTGAGCGTTCTATGGTCTGTTAGGGTAATAATAAGATAGTGTGTAAAGCGCATAGAGCTTGCTGTTGAGCGGGGGTATGCACCATACAAATGCTATTTATTATTATTATTATCATTATTATTATTATTATTATTATTATTATTATCATCATTATTATTATTCTTATTATTATATTATTATTATTATTATTATTATTATTATTATTATTATTATTATATTATTATTATTATTATTATTATTATTATTATTATTATTATTATTATTATTATTATTATTATATTATCATTATTATGCTTTCGGGAGCCGGCATTTCTTCTTAGTCGAAGACGCGATGAGATCAAGCGGAAATGTTACCGACCAAAGATGGTAATTTCTTACAAGGATTTGAACCTCTGTGTTCTTGAATGTGTTGTATAGAGTTCTAACTAAGCTGGTTCTATGGAAGAAATGGCTAGTTTCCTGGCTTCTTTGGGCTACCGCTGATGGAGATTATTTTGCCTCCCATCGACACAATTTAGATCACTTATGGGTATGCAAAGAAGCATTGAAAAATATTGCAACAACAAGCAAGTTTGATGGAAAGAAAAGCAGATGCAGACAGAGGGAAAAGATACTGGACCGGTTGACAACATAGCTGGGAGCAGCAAGAACCACAGACACCATAGCTGCAACACAAGACATAGTGAAATGGAGGTCCATGATTCGCCCACGCCGGTCGGCAAGGCATCGGATAATGATGAAGTTGGATGAGGGGTTTCAATCCTGCCTGTCAATAGGACTGGCCGCTACGGGGGAAGAGCCTAACCTTTATACCACATACGCAGGCCTTGAGTACTCAACGTTTTGGATTTTTTTCCGAGCATGAGGGTCAGGCGCTCGTCAAAATGATGAAATCAAGGAAACCGGCATTTACCACTTGTTAGGCAATTTCTCTATATTTTTTGCGGTTCAGTAACTTCTATTTCTATTTACAAACACATTTTATGAGGATTTTATCGTAAAACGTTGATGAAAGGCACAAAAGATGACAATATTGTGCAGTTTGCAAGGACACTCAAGCTTTGGAGCCTTTGGTGGCCATTTTCCCGCTTAGTCTACCTCTGACAACAGGCAACCCCCACTTCCTCCAATCGCAAATAATATATATCTCGACTTCTATTAGAACTAGATGAATATGTTTTCATCAAAAGCAAGATAAATGAAGAAAGTTTTAGGACGATAACTGCCCAAAATTTGATGAACTCCTGATTTCACCAGATCGTGAAACGTAAAATTATGTAGAAGGGTTTGCGAATGCCTATATTTTCTAAAACCAAAGAAAATCCTGGTTGTTTCTACAAATATTCAGTTAAATATGATTAATTATTCACAAGTAGCTTGATGAGAAGAATTTTAAAAAATATCTCTTTTTTTTTCGAGCTCGACGAGGAAACATGCAGTAAAAGGGTAGCTTAAAGTTGAATTAAAATATTGTGGTAAGCCAAGCACTATCTGGGAAAAAGGCAATAAGAAAAAGGATGATATGAGCATGTCATTTTGCTTGGTGTTTAAACTCGAGGGAACCAAATTGCTGCCTGAAGTCTTTTAAGGCTAATTTCCTTTTTTTAACACTCTGGAAGAATCCATCTCTCATTAGCTTTTCTTGTGTAGGTTGAAGACATTATGAGGGCAGTAGAGGGAGGAAACGAATTCCAGTCCAATCGAATTGTCTCAACAAGTCAGACAAGAGTCTATCGACTAGAAGCATTGAAACTCCTGACACTTAATTAAATGATTTAAATTGGCCATTTCTTCTGAAAAGCCAGCTGATATGGTGGCTCTCTTCTTTAGAACTAGCACACATCTTTGATGACAAAGGTTCAAATCTCTGTGAGGTCGGTATCTTTGCTCTGAAAACGTTTTTACCGATTAGGTGGCGTCGGTAGCCTAGTGAGATTGCCTGTCCGGGGGTTCGAGCCTCAGATTGGTCCAACGATATGTCCTTGAGAAAGGCACTTTACACGAATTTCCCATTTTGCTCAGTCCTTTCGGAGATGGAAGTTAAGCTAGGAGGTCTCGCCTCTTAAATAAATTAATAGTGTTGATAGGGGCGTCAAATCTATACCATTTCACAATATCCCTACCGATTTCTTTGTTCTTAAAAATTCCCCATCGATCTCTTCGTTCTTAAAACATTTCCCCACGTACCTCTTTGTTCCTAAAAAATTCCCCGCCCACCTCATCGTTCCTGGTATACTTACGTTGTTTGAGGGACATGTTCTTGGGCATCCACATTCAACCACGCTCTGAGTCTGACCGACGGTCAAAGCTACACACAAGCAGGTCACCACCACCACCGAGACGAATAAACCTGGGAAGATAAGAACAAAATGACATTTCGCTACCTTAGAATTACAAACAATATTCGACCTGACATTTTTCGCCATTTTGAGTTACAAAGAGTATGAGGTCAGAAACCAAAGTATATCCTCTCTACTTTACTTTTACTTTTTACTTTTTCGTCCTCTGTTGACGTTAAGTGTCCAGGGGAGATGCAGTTTTCTATGGTAGGTCAGCTCCACAGCTCCTTCAGTTGTGATATTATGTCTTCTCAGGGTTTCCATGACACATTCTATCCACCATTTGCGTGGCCTCCCTCTTCTTTTATAGCCTTAGTGCTTGATGCTGTAAGTTCTTGAGGCTGACTGGCAAGGTGACATACGTAACAGGTGGTCAAACCATTTTATTCTCTGTATTTCTATGTAAAGCAGGCAGGACGCAGTGCCGATAGCTGCTCTTACTTCTTCAAGTTCTTCCTTTCTCTGCCTGTCTCGTCTTGTGATGTAAAGGGTTTTGCGGAAACATTTCATTTCGCAAACAGTGATATTTTATGGGTTTTGCTTAATGTCCAGGTCTGGCACTGGTAGTATAATGTTAGGAATAAATATTGAGGTGATAAGCTGTCTCTTTGTGTCTGTGGAGATGCTTGGATGAGATAGGAGGGGTGCGAGCTGGTAAGTGACGGCGTTGGCTTTTTGAGTTCGCATTTCTATTTCTCCATCGATGGACACGTTTTCAGAAAAAAAAGTGCTGCCAAGATATTTAAACTCCCTCACCTGTTTCAGTTCTTGACTTTTGACATCGATGATCAGGGGACTATGGTTTCGACTCACTTTCATAACTTCAGTTTTTGATTGGCTTATTTTCATGTTAAATTTATCGCAGCGTTTGTTCAGTTCGGTTGTGTGATTTTGGAGGCTTTGTTTGTTTGGAGGAATAAAACTTTGGTCGTCTGCGAATAGAATCCATTTAGGCTTTCTGGGCTTTGGTTTGCGTCTTGCGCTATTGTCTCCATATATCACAAACAGGAGGGGAGATAGAACGCATCCCTGTCATACTCCAGATCTTACTTTAAACCAGTCAGTATTGCATCCCTTCGTTCTTACTGAGCTGCTGCTGTTGATATATAGAGCTCTGACATTATCTAACATTTGTCCTCCCACGCCATACTTTTCGAGTGTCTTCCGAAGTTTTGCATGATTTACTCTGTCAAAAGCTTTCTCCTGGTCTATAAAGACGAAGCTGGATTCTTTGTTGTGTTCCTCCACTGTTTTCTCACATATCTGTCTAAATGCGAATACAGCATCGGTGCGTCCTCTTCCCTTTCGGAATCCAAACTGAGCTTTGCTCGATTTCTCTCTACAATAGGCCTTATCCGCTCTTCTAATGTCTTTGCTTATATTTTCCCTGCGTTGCTTAACAAAGAGATGCCTCTGTATGCTGTGAAGTTGCATTTTATGCCTTTCTATATCCTATCTGCTCTATCAAAATCGTAAAATTATTTGAATTCGTTATCAAGATATTCAAAGACTTGCACTTGAAAAAGCTTGACTTATTCTGATACTCAAAATTTATTACGTCAGTTTTCTCAAAACTAGGTACTGAGCTGATAGAACTGTGTACTTCTGGTGTTAAAGGCAGGAGCCAAGGGGGTAATGATGTTAAGGTTCTCGGAAAGCGGAGACACTGTGGAGACACCGAACTCTCTCCCTTAGGCACCTCTGGGTATAGCTGGATTTTTTCAGTGAAAGTGGCACGCATCTCGAGCTGTCAGTCCATGTACCCGGCCAACCTCTCATTATCTCAAGACCGTTGTGTGTGAGCGAAGAGCCACATCCTTCCAGAGGTGACACTGTTAACCTAAACCTTGCGGTTTAGGAACAGAACACAGCGGACCTAGAGGAAACAACCTCAACAAAAAATCCCTAAGACCAAGGTGTACCAACGTGCCCACGGGAGGTATGGCTGCGGGTTAGTCAGTCGCCTACGTGGGTTTTTGCGGCCTTAGGAGCAGCGCAAGGCATGAATAATGTCCCCTTTCCTGGTGTGGGGCTCTGCCAGGATGACAGTATACATCCCCAAGTTATAAAACGCATCATGAATTTAGATATTTCTTTAAAAGGGAAACGGCGCGGGAGCTGCGGAGATCGTGCTCCCTTGACGACGCTCCCAACATTATCGACTAAAAAGGTACCAAGGAAAAGGGGGAGGCGAGGAGGCTGTAGAAAGAAACGTTCCGGGATGAGGAAAAATCGATAAAAATTAGACAGGCCTAGAAACAAAAACCTAGCCATATGCTACTGGAATTGCAGCAGTGTCAGGCAAAGAGGTAGAGATCTGGAAAAGCTTATTTATGAAACGGATATTATGATGCTCCAGGAGACGAACGTAGAAAATATCAAATGCCCTGGTTACAAGACCTACTCGAATCCATGTAGTGAGACCCATCATGGACAACTAATATTAGTCAAACAGGGTGTTACACACAGACTGATTGATGCGAAGTGATTCAACAGGGAGAACAGGGAGGTCCAACTTACGGAGTGTGAGGTGAGGAAGAGGAAATGGACGCTTGTCAACATCTATGTGGGCAATAATAGTGCCATGATAGAGGAAGATTGGGACTTCCTGGAGGAGCTCGGCCAACTGAGTGAAAGGGTGATGATCGTTGGGGACTTCAACGCCAGGAGTGTCACATGGGGAAATGTACACGATAACATTCAAGGAAAGGCGCTGGAGAAGGCAATGATAGCGAGCAGTTTTTCCATCCTCAACGGAACACACATGACAAGAATAGCACAGCGCAATGGAGAGGACGATTCAAACATAGTGGTTCGGAGGTCCTTGCTAAATGGCATGCGCTGTCAGACCATGGAAGCAATCATCTGCCTTGTTCCGTAATGATCAATTGCCATGAGGGGGGAGTATGAAAAATACAACATGAAAAACCCATTCAAATATAGAAAGGAAAGTGGCTCTACTGTGCTGCAAAAAAAATACGGAGAAAGGCTTGGGCATCACGTTCAACTAAATTTGATCAGCCACCTTATTGAAATCCTGCGCTTGAAGAGCTGTGGCTACAGAAGAGAAGGTCAACAAGAGCATGGCATAGGGCGAGGAAATCATAAAATAAGGTATCAGACAAAGAGAAGAATACTCTCAGAGAGCGGATGAAAAGAGACGGGTGGTTTTTCAGGGAAAGTGCAAATGAGGCCAAGCAGGGACGGTGGGAGCAGTACATGACCGAGGTGTCATCAGAGAAGGCACTACACAGGTTCTGAAAATTGCACAGAATAATGAAGGGATTAAAGATTGACGCTAGCTCTCTGTCTGTTAAAGATGAGAACGATAGGCTACGGAAGACAGATGAAGCAAAAGGCCGGGCTTTCCTTGAGAGGTACATCAAGGCAACATTGAGGAGCGAGCTAACATCAGGGCAATTATGAAAATTGCTGTGCCTGAGGTGCTGTATGTAGAGGGTGTCACAATACAGGAAGTGAAGAGGGTAATAAGCGGAAGGAAGGATAGTGCAGCAGAGCCTTATGGGATGAGATACAGCCATTTTAAGGATGCAGATGAAAAAGATCTACAGGGCACGGTGGAGGACTTCAACGAAAGTCTGGCCAAAGGCAAGATCCCAGAAGAGTGGCTACACAGCTACCTCATGCCTCTTCCTAAACCAGGCAAAGATCACTCCAACATCAAGGGATACAGAATCATCACCATGCTGAACACGTATGGAAAGATCCTGGAAAAGATTGTAGCGAAAAGGCTGGCAAATTACCTAAGAGAGGAAAAAGCGCCTTCCAGGCGGCCTTGGAAGCTACAGACCAGGGAAAGACACCAGCACAAACACGGCTGTGTTAGCCTTTGATGTATTTGAAGGGTTCCAGAGAAAGGATGAGACAGCAATGGCTGCTATACACCTAGAGGATGCTTACAACCGAGTTGATTACGGCAAGCTCATGGATCTCCTGATGGAAATGGATGTTGACCCCTGATTGGTACAGTCGATCTCCGAGGCTCTGTTTGAGAGGAAGGTGGTGCTGAGAAGTGAGCGATGGATGTCAGACCCAGTAGTGATTTCCCCTGGACTGCCACGAGGATCAGCCTTATCGCCCGTTCTGTTCAACATATATACATCCAAAATTGCCAGGATCAGTGTAAGTGAAGCAGGAAGAATCCTAACCTTTGCAGATGATGTGATGGTTTACGGACAAGGTCGTGATAGCCTAGCGATTTGACGGATGCTACATGACAGGCTGAGCAAGGTCGCAGATTGGTGTGAGGAATACAATGCGGTCATCAATCCAGACAAAGCACAGGTCATCTGGTGCTCACTCAACAACCGTTTTGTGAAAGATCCTACCCCTACAACTGCGTTTGACCGCTTTCTCGTAGACAGACAGCACAAGTTAAAGTACCTGGGAATCACTCTGGACAGGACACTTTCTTTCCGAAAACATATTGACAATGTTGTTGTCAGGGCTCAGAAGGGCATCAATGAAGTGAAGACTTTGGCATCAGCGGGAATTCAACAGAGAGTTCTTTTTCTCCTAATGCAGCTGGTCGTTCTGTCAGTCATAGACTATGGTCTGGGCATCTTCTCAGATAGACAGGTTGGAGAGAGTACAGAATGCAGCTTTGAGGTCCGTTCTGGGTTGCACAAAGGACACCCATGTTGTCTGTATGAGATACATCCTTGACCTGGCCAGCATCAGAGTGAGGCATAAGGTGGCACAGGCAAATTTGAATGTTTTGGGAGATCCGAGGCACCTTTTGCATGACAACCTAAGCAGCATCAAAGGAAACAGGATCAAACGGAGCAGCTCATGGATGGCAGAAGCCGAAGACTCCTTGAGGAGAGTTTGTGGCATCGATGAAATATGCTGTAGAAAGGAATGGTTTGAACTGAGCCCCGATTGCAGAAGCCTGGCCAACATTCACGTCACTAAGGGTCGTGAAAGACGGGAATGTGCAGCTGTCATTAACGACAATGACATACGACAGTTAATTGAGGACCCAGTGATCTACACGGATGGATCGGTCAGGAGGGGTGAGAGAAGTGGGTGGGGTTTTGTGGTGTACAGTGGGAACAAAAAGGTTCATATCATGTAAGGTGCTATAGAAAGAACAACTTTAAGCATGAAAATGGAGATTGAGGCCGTTACAAAAGCGCTTGGCTGACTTCAAAATACAAGACCATCTCATTATTTTCACAGACTCCCAGAGCATCCTGCGAAGTGTTGAGAAAGGGCTGCTTCGGAGTAAATGGATGAACCCAATACAACACGCATCACTTAGAGCCATCACGTGGATATTCTGTCCTGGGCACTCTGGAGTGAGGGGAAATGAGGAGGCCAATAGGCTGGCAGGCAGTGTCGTGGTTGTTGTTGTTTTTTGGGGGGGTTGTTGTTGTTTGTTTTTTTGTAAGTGTTTTTACGACGCTCACAACTGCATAAGGTTATATTATTATGAGCGCACGGGACACATTAAACATTTTCAGTTGGTAGGAAATTTTGAATTTTGCCCGGGTGGCGGCCGAAGCCTACTCTTATTTATTTTAGACCACCAAGGGATCTTTAACGTGCGCAACTTGCACACGGGACCTCCGAGATTTTTCACCCTTGTCCGAGAAGGCTAGGTGTAGATCTTTCCTACCAGAAGATCAGGGGTGTGGCTGAAAGACAGCAGTAAAAAGAAGCCAAGGAGTAGCAGTAGAAAGGCTGTAGAAAAAATCAGGAGTCAAGAAGAGGGGGCAAAGGAGATGAGGGAGTGGAGGCAGAAAGAGGAGACGAAAGCAGACGACAGAACACTGCTAGAGAGCAGGAAAGGACGTGAAAGGAGACCAATTTAGAAAAGAAAATATTTCGGTCACTACCTGGATTCGAACCCGGGACCTTTGAATGAGAGGCCAACACCTTAACCTCTAGGCCACGATAGCCCCGCCGTAAGATGGTGAGGTGAAATTCGACAAAGGAGAAGTGTTGAAGACCCTGGAGAAAAAATTGCGGGGTGAGGAAGACAGGGAGACAGCAGAACACCACACAATCATTAGGATGCGACAAATGGGGATAGAGAGGGGAAAAGGAAGAAAGGAACGATTATCTGGAAAGGATAGACGTCGCCATTATCAGACAGCCAACGGAACGATCAGTATGGGTACCTTGCGGGTTTTGGCGCTGGGGGGAACTGAGCACTTATGGACCTGTCCGGTGTGCAATGACGTTGTTGCCCAGGACAGATAATACAGGTAATACTTCTGGTGTAGCGATTTGCATTTCATCAATATTCTTTTAAACATTTAATCTGTAGTGTGTACTCACACTGAGAGTCAAAAACACGATCAATTATGATCCGAAGATGTCGGTTGGAATTTGAGAGACGCTGGTTTTCTCTTCCTCAGGGAAGGTTTTTTTTCCTAATATATCTGTGAATTTTTGCACGAACATTCAAACTGGTCAAAGCTTTACTTTGTGCGTAGCACGCTTTAAAACACGTCGTTTTCGAATTATCTTAATTTCTTTTTAATTGTAGTTGCAGATGTTTTAACGTTCACAAGGACACAATTTAGATGCCAGGGCCAACCCGGGCTCAAAGGGATATAAAGACCGAGATACTAGATAAAAATGTTTTCCCCACTCGGGAATAAAACTTGGGTCTACTGCGTGCAGCATGGAAGTGCCTAGCCGTTACACCGCAGAGTCTGGTCATTACTTTCATTGTCTAGCCTATATAATCTGTATAATATAACATAATTCTGGTGGTCCGATCGTTGCGTCAGTTTTCACGCCTCAAAATCTAAAGAAAGGTAGAATTTAATATTATAGGTGCATGTAATAACCGGATTTTCCGGATACGTGTAATAGACAACTATATTCCATAGACGTAGTGACAGAAAGTGGCAAATAATGATCTATATTTATGCAAAGAAATTGATAGAGCCGTTCTTGGACTAACGCCTAAAAACTTTTCTTGTGGTAAGATAACTAATTCCTTTGGAAAACGTTCGAGTGTATGTGTGTGTGTGTGTGTGTGTGTGTGTGTGTGTGTGTGTGTGTGTGTGTATGTGTGTGTGTGTGTGTGTCTGTGTGTCTGTGTGTGTGTGAGTGTGTGTGTGTGTGTTTGTGTGTATGGGGGGGGGGGGGGGGAGTATGTATTGTCGGATGACGAGGTCTTCTGTTATCGTTTCCTGTTCAAAGCATAAAGACGAAATTGTTGAAAGAACACCAGTGTAGAAATATTGATGTTAATATCTTTTTTTTAAACTACTGCTACTTTGGGAAAGGTAAGCTCTGTAAACCTAATGAAATGTTTTAGATTATTGTTCGTGTGATTTATAAACGCAAAAGTTCAGATTGTGCCGTATATTCCAAATGAATTCTTGGAATGTTTCGCAGTGACTTAAGGTATTTTTTGAGAATGTCTTTAAAACACTGGCGTATGTGGTATAGCAGTTTAACAGGTCGCCGTCGCACGCAAAAGGTATGAGTTCGATTACCATATGGGAAGGTTGTCATCAATTATTTCGTCTGCTTGCTGAGATGTTGTATCCCTGTTAACCCGGATTGGCTCTCATATGCTGGGTCAAAGCAACATGCCTCCTTAATTATCTAAATTATGGCGATAAAAAGGGTGAACGGCTGCAATTATTTCTTTAAATAAAAAGATTGGTTCCCAGAATGCCAAAACGTCTATACAAGCCTGCCAAATCTATGATTCTATCAGATGTTTGATGATTACTCTGAGCCTACCTTTTAACTTCTGCATGGCATCAACGAAGACAAAACAGCCATTCAGAGGGTAGCGGTTCTGAAACTGTTGTTTCCCAAAGGAGGCTGGAGGGAGATCACGGAGACAGAGGCACGACTCTTGGGGAACCAAACGTCTGCCCTGCTATATACACCGAGATGCTGCTGGCTGACACAGTTCCATAATATGGAGCTAGTCATGTATTATTGATACGTATTACGTGTAAATATATTTTGAATGCTCATGTAACAACTAGTAAACGTTTTTCTTGAAAATGATATTATACAGTGCAACAGACTTTGTCGAAAAAAAGAAACATTAATTATGAAGTACTGGTGGGGCAGGTGTATGTGGGGGGGGGGGGTTAAAGAAGGTGGAGAAGGGATACAGGTTCATCAGACAGAACACATTATCCTGTGTGTGAATGATTTATCCGTAATTTATAGCACAGGTTTCATGTTCCATCCGAACCCTGTCTCTCAAACAAATGCTAATACTCAGGTCATCAGAGAGAAACAAAACTGTTGGTCAGAACATAATAACATGCATTTAAACAAGATCAGATAGCATATCTCTGTTGACCTCTCTCTGATCTCTTGTTAGATCTAACAGAGCAGAACGACCTGACATAAATCAAGACCTCATACCGTCTCTTTATTGATTTCTTGTTAATTAAGGGAAGGCGCGGGGCTTCAAAATACGATGTTTGGGTCAAAATATCGATTTTCAACTTTTTAACATTTTCGGGTATCTGAATATCTTGCCCTGGAAACCGATACCCCCTGACCTCCATTAGAAAATATTTTTAAAAATCGTTTTTAGGTTCATTTCTTTTAGGGTACCGTCTTCAAAGTAGGGCCCATATTTTCATCAGATGAGCCCCAGATTACCCCATAATTAGACGGTGACGACAACAACGTGTCTCCGCGTGACCCTAACATGTGTATCGCTGTAACCGCAAGCTACTCCTCTTCCAAATCGTAAAACAATCTCGAATGATGTGTTTCTGAAAGTTTTTTTGTTTTTGTTTGTTTGTTGGTCGTTTTTGTGGAGGGGTTTGTGGTAATGCAGGTGTTTTTACACGTCTATGGATACGATTTAGAGCATTTCGGAAGCTGGCTTTCGACCTTGCCTGTCACTGTCAGAGCTAACCCGGGCTAAGAGGGATCACATTCCAGCAGAAAGACCCAGCTACTTACATGAAAGTCTCAATGCTTAGGAACCTAACTCAAGTCTCCCGAGTGGGACAGTGAAGCGCCTGATTGCTACACCACAAATATTGATTTTTTGTTTTTTGTTAGGGGATACGGGATAAAAAAAAAGAAAGAAAACGAACACGTATGAGAGAGAGAGAGAGAGAGA
>NW_004797601.1:216270-224513 GCF_000002075.1 Aplysia californica
GGGACGTTGTTGATTGCATCCTGAAGTTCCTCGTAAAACTGGTCTTTTTTCTCATTTTCTGTTGTTAGGGTTGGGGCGTAGGCGCTGATGAAGTGAACCTTTCCAGTTTTGGTTTCCATCTCCATGACAGTGATACGTTCGGATATACCTTGGGGGGTGCTGATCCTGTTCAGCAATCTGTTGTGTACGGCAAAGCCCACACCATGGATTATCCTCTCATCTTCCCCAAGCCCCTTCCAGAAGAAAGTGCAGTTTCTTTCCCTGATGGTACCAGAGTTAGCAAGTCTTGTCTCTTGTAGGGCAGTGATGTCTACATTGAGTCGTGTGAGCTCCCTGTCTATGATTGCTGTCTTTCTGATGTCCTCTGTTTTCTCCAGGTTTGTTGTGTCCATTCCGGTTGTCATTGTTCTAACTTTCCAGGTCCCCAGTTTCCATAGGGTTAGTTTTACTCCTTTTTTTGCCTGGTGCTGGATTTAACGTCTGCCTTTCGGTTTTTGTCCCAGCTCTATACACCCATAAGCAAACAGACGTGGCGGATCAGCACCTTACTGACTGGGGACTGCCCAGTTTGAGACGGGCGGTAACTGATCAGTGTGACTGAATAGTCACTCCCATCGTCAAAGGTGACCCGTGGTGACATCCTGTCTCGCCAAATAAGGATGTCTTATAACCCGTAAACTGCCATCTCCCATGTTTTTCCCTTGCTCGTCACAACAAGGATGTAGTGTCCTCTCCATAATCATATAAATGCTTTTGTAGCTGTGGTTGAGCTGTGGGTCTGATCCGCTGTATTTGCTCTTTTGCAGCGTCCTCCCAGAAATCTTGAAATCTTGACTAAGCTAAATGCCTGGGCCTGACTATACGGAGAACGTGCCTTGCCCAATTTGCAGGAACCCCCTCTCGACTTAGCTAATTTAGTCCAAAGGAGAGACGAGGTCAATACATTTGGAACCAGTAAAGTTGCAGGGGCTGCCAGAAGACAGTTCGGATCCTTCCTCCCTGTCGACTGCCTTAGGGGCCCTCCCTCCGGATTTGTTTAGGGTTTACTCCCTTAGCCTTTCCTACTCCCGTATGCACCTACAAGGCAGTAGGAACAGCTGCAGGTAGTACCATCTATTGTCATTATGGTAGCAGCACTAAGGCTGACCTGACCCCAATACCCCCTCCCCCAATATGTATTTATATATATGTGTGTGTGTGTGTGTGTGTGTGTGTGTGTGTGTGTGTGTGTGTGTGTGTGGTGTGTGCGCGAGTATGATTTATATATATATATATATATATATATATATACATATAACATATATATGTACCGGTATATATAAATACATATATATATATATATATATATATATATATATATATATATATATATATATATACATAAATATATAATATCACCCCCCGTGGCAGTACCACTGCCATTCCCAAAAGGGGGACATTTCTCGTTCAAGCACAGTAGACTTGTAAATGGGCTGATTCATGTCACGCTCATAACTGTGCCTGATCTACAACCGGGAACTGCTGTTTTTTCTTTCCTAATCCTTACTATTGTCATTTTCCTCTACTTCTTTTGTATGTTTGTCACTCTCATGTGACCTGCTATTTTTGGGGTTCCTTGATAGTCGAAGAAGATCTTGTGCTGTTGAAGCTAGAGAGGTGACAAGAATAAGTCTGATTCCCTGTAAAGACTTCTCTGTTGACACCCACCCCTTGGCGCTCATATGACCTTATGCAGTTGCGAGCGCCGTAAAACCCTCTACTATAAAAATATATATATATAAATACATGTGTGTGTGTGTGTGTGTGTGTGTGTGTGTGTGTGTGTGTGTGTGTGCGTGTGTGTGTGTGTGGTGTGTGTGTATGTGTGTGTGGTTCCGTTCCAGGGCTGGATGACGCAAGTTCTGCTGAGAAAAACTAATAATAATAACGAAGTCTAAAGAATTTGAACATTCCTCATAACAAGAACTAAACAGCTTGTCCTGCAAGCAGCCCCACTGCAGTTTCCTCGAAATCCATATCACACCAGTGGAGCGCTCATAGTGTTAGTGAGCTAGACAGGAAGCACTTTGTGGAGGGGTACTAAATTCTCTCCTTTTCCCTCTCTCTCTTTTTCCCTTGTCTGTCTGTTTGGCTCTCTCTCTCTCTCTCTCTCTCTCTCTCTCTCTCTCTCTCTCTCTCTCTCTCTCTCTCTCTCTCTCTCACTGTCTTTCTCTCTCTCTTTCTCTCCCCCTTCTCTCTCTCCCTCTCTCTTTGTCTCCCTCTGAGAGTGCGCGTGTGTGTGTGTGCGTGTGTGTGCGTGTGTGTGTGTGTGTGCATGTGTGTGTCTCAACTCGAGTTGTATATTCAAACACAAAAAAGAAAGAGGAGATATAAGGATAATCGACGTTTGATAGGAAAGAAGGAGCACTCCTAACCAGAGCACCCGCTAACAACCCACTAAAGAGAGAGTGAGAGAGAGAGAGAGAGAGAGAGAGAGAGAGAGAGAGAGAGAGAGAGAGAGATTTGGTGTTATCTTGGCATGTGTTACTGTGCTATTTTCCATATACACTGTATTACTGATCAAGTTCGGGCACCAAATATAGCTGACGGTAGACATGTTCACCAGTTGTTGAATGTTAACTTAGGTGGTGGTAAATTTGGGCCAAAACTTCGGAAAGTATCTGTTTATAAAATGTAAAGAGATTTTGATTCAAGAAGTCAAAAGGATCCCAAGATAAGCCAGCATTTGCCATGGTAGCTTGGCGTCTGAAATGCTTTGGGGGGCGAAAATCTTGGACGTTGGACTCGACAGATTCGCTTCATTCAACGCGAGGTTCACTGTTTCTTTTTTTTTCTTTTTTTTTTGTTCACAATCCCTAATCCTCTCCATTCTAGTAATTATATTTTTTAATGCAGCTCGTTATATGCACTATTGTTGACTAACAAAAAGGTACTGTTTGTATTCCACCACATCTCACCGTGTCAACAACAAGTAAACGTCCAAAATGCAAAATACAAATAGACTATGTACAAAAAAGCTAGCTGTTACCAAAAATATGATAGACCATGCTTGTCTGACTGTCCCACTCCTGCTGGACACCCTACTTTTATTACCGTTATCGAGACTTTAGGACGCTTTTTCGTCCCAAAAGTTACAGCAAGTGCGGAGATACTCGATGAAATCATCTTTCTGATACGGAATCGAACTCGCGTCTTCAGCTTGAAATGCAAAATGCTTTTCTAATCGATACTAATTATAAACAAGTGATCGGACCTGAAACGGATATTAAGTTTAAACTATCGGCATTATCAGGTATGTTACCAGTCATCTACCTCAGCTAACAGAAGTAGGGCTTCTTGTTTGGTTTCAGTGATGCCACTATCTAGAGTCAAAGCCGGTTACTTTTGGGCGGAAGTTCTAGAGGAAATAATTATATTTCAGGAAGAAAAAAATACACCTCACAACTTACAATTACACAAATTTTTTCCTGAAAATTCCACCTGTTGAGAAATGCACTTCAGTGTTTAGAAGTGTTTCTCTTATCGCTTTACTATTCTGAATAAAGTATGACTTATGATTGCATTGTCTCGAGCTTTGGGGTAACTTTGTTCCCCTTTCCTTGTGCTATTCTCTAGAAATAAATGGTATCATCTCATCATTCCGAACTGTATTATTATTTCATTTTACATCGTTCTATTCCAAACTGCGTGATCGGTATCGTGCTGTGGTAGAGTAGATACTGAAAAAGACGAACACTGCATTGATTTGTCTGCGGTTGTAAAAAAAAAAAAGTAATAGCAAGCGAACGCATTTTTTTTTTTTTGCGTTGCGTTTTTTTGCATTTTCTCTAAAACGCGATATTTTTAGGGGTATGGGGTTTTATTGAAGCGAGATTTCGGAGGCTGTTTAACGGATTCCCTTGAAATTTGGCCTCAGTGCGGGCAATTGGCGTAGTTGCAAGTAGAGGCTTTATTTTTTCATTATTTACGGAATCTTTTTCGTATTACTACGTTCTATATGCCTCAAAGGGAGAGATTTTTAAGGAAAATGTCGGTGTTTTAGCAAATCATGGGATAAAATCCGGGATATCTCGCTTATCATAAACGATATCAAAAAATTCTCTGACAAGTTGCAACTACCTATACTGAGTTTACTGTGTGAAAATATTAACTCTGTAGCTTTATAGATAAGAAAATTACGCCAGCACTAAAATAATGCTTTGTAGGGGGTCGTGACACCCTAAAATGTAAAAATTTGCCCAAAGCGCAGAAGTAGAGTCCATCTGACTGCCTGAATAACGTACAAGACCCCCAAAGTCATATAAAATGCCCTTAAATGATTGCTACGTCTGTGCATAACGGGTTTTGAAAAAAGCATGTCTGTCTTCCCTTATTAACAGAACAGAGCAATATGACATAAGACGAGAATAGATACCTTCTCTTTGATAATCTCTTGTTAACAGAACAAGACAACGTTCTCTTAATTATTTGATAACACAAGATACAATCTCTCCGTCGATCGTCTGCCGACAGAATGCAAAGCAAACAGGAGTTCGGTGTGCACAGACAGAGAGTGGTGACGTCACATGTTGGGCGTCTTTGACTGAGAGGTGACGTCATGCCACTATTTTTTTATTTTTTTTTTGGGGGGGGGGGTTGTTGTTGGTTGTTGCTGGGGGGGGGGGGGTTAGCTTTTTCTTGTTCCTTTCTTTTTGGGTGTGTTTGGGTTTTGTCGTTGTTTTTGCTGTTGTTCACAATTTAGAGATCTTTTGTAGTATTGAGGATTCTGTTTTGTGATTGATTTATTTGTTTTTGTGAGTGGTTTTTTTTTGGTTTGTTTGTTTTTTAACTTTGTTTTGTTTTGTTTTATTTGTGCTGTTGGGTTTTTGGTCGCTGTAGTTGTTTTGTGGGGTTGCTGTTTTTTTGTTGTTGTTGTTTGTGGGGGGGGGGGGGTTTGGGGGGGGGGGGGGTAATTTGGGGGATTGGTATGTTCTGGGATCTAACTCGAATAGTACCTCTCGATTCGATCTGTCATTTTGAGTTTGACACCTGGGCTCTAAGTTGTCTAAGGGTTCGGTCAAAATATTACTGTACAATAGTATAAATCCAAGAAGGAAAAAGTTCCTGGCCAGTTTATTTTAGAGATACCATTTTGCCGAGGCTTACTCAAGTAAGTAAGTAAATGGATTTATGAATATCAATAACCACTCTTTTGTATCCTATCGAAACTATTACCTTTTGATAAGAACCACTGGGTTTTTTTTAAGAGAAGTCTTTATGGAATATCTACGGTAAACGTCTGTTAGTGGTGAGGCCCTTACTTAGCCTTTCGTACAGAGAACATGAGATTGGTGTCCATGAGAGGATGCATTGTTTCAATATTTCAGTCTGTCTTTAAGGGCGTATCCCGCACAGTCCGGGCTGACAAAGACTTACAGGACCCGCAGAGCTCATGCTCACGCCCCTATCGACGCAATTTAGATTATTTAAAAGGTGGGCTTCTGACTTTGCCTAATGCCTTTAGTGTGCGGGCCAGCCGGGGCTGGTAGCGAATCAGCATCTCTACAGTACGACCGAGATGCTTGATAAAAAATGTTCTACCCACTCGGGAATCGAACTTGGGTCTCTTGCGTGACGTGCCTAACCACTACACCGCAGACGTCGATTTGTGTTACTGGATTTGTTAAATACTTACTACGTGGGGGGGGGGGGGGGGGGAGAGAATATGCACAAGTTGGACACTAGGTATATCCTTCTTCTGTCTATTGAAAAGTCATCATCGTCATTTGCCAGATCTGCGACACACATCGGCGACCTTGGTTCACTAGTCACTTTTTTTTTTGTTCGGGTTCTCAAAACGTTATATTTTTATTATTCAGATTCCCCCCCCCCCCTCCCCCGGTCACCCACGTGTTTAAGTTTTCCAAGTAAGCTGTTAATTTACTATTGGAAGTAGTGCGTGGGTTTATTACTACAGTCAAAGAAAGTAGGCACAGTCAATTTCAAATAAAGCATGTACTGCTGTTGTTATGCCAATACCTTGCCACGTGTCTCCATGTGTTGACTCCTAGAATGAAGGCTCTCGCGGCCTACAGGTTAAGGTGTTCTCTTTTCATTCAAAGGTCCCGAGTTCGAATCCTGGTAGCGAAGGAAAAATTTTATTCTCTAAAATTGCCTCCTTCACCTCCTTTCCTTCTCTCAAGCAATGTTCTGTCGTCTGCTTTCGTCTCCTCTTTCTTGCACGCCCCCCCCCCCCCAACCTTCTTTACCCCCTCCTCTGGGCTCCTGATTCTTTCTACAGCATTTCTACTGGTACTCCTTGGCTCCTTCTTACTGCTGTCTTTCAGCCACACCCCTGATCTTCTGGTAGGAAACTTCTACCCCTAACCTTCTCGGAAAAGGGCAAAAAATCTCGGAGGTCCAGGGTGCAAGTTGCGCACAGTAAAGCTCCCTTGGTGGTCTAAAATCGATAAGAGTATGCTTCCGTCGCCACCCCGGCAAAATTCAAAATTCCCAACCAACTGAAAATGTTTAATGTGTCCCGTGCGCTCAAACGACCATATTCAGTTCCGAGCGCCGTGAAACACTTACCATTTTTTTAAAGAAGGAAAGTATGCTAACGTACCGGAGCGTCAGAAGTGTCTTGACTTTTGAGTGGTGTCCCACGAGTGTACGTCTTCGGTGCCATGTTGCTGAGTGTCCGTAAAGGAGGACATTATGGACACGATCATCACCCATTTAATGGACAGCAAGAAGCAACACATGGAAAAGGAAGACTTATAATCTGAAGGCGTGTTTTCTAACCACCTGCTCTTGTAGATGGGTTTGAGGAAAGGGAGACTCAAAGAAACAATATCGGCCTCTTACTGCTGGAAATCTCACTCTCGCTGTTGACATTGAGGGCAAACGAGACATTGGTAGACCAAGAGCAACTTACTTCGAAAGCCTTAACAGATGGGCAACAGTGAAAGATCAGGATAATAAATATATTCTTGAAACTCTTTCTGCAGCCTTTCAAATATTACTCCTCGGCTCCTTCTTACTGCAGTCTTTCAGCCACAACCCTGATCTTCTGGTAGGAAATATCTACGTCTAGCTTCTCGGATACTGGAGAAAAATGTTGGGCAAGTTGCGCATTTTAAAGCAAGGGAATGAATTGCGAGCAATGATCACCAGCGTCTATTGTAGATCTGGCACTTGATGATGATGATGATGATGATGATGATGATGATGATGATGATGATGATGATGGAAAAAAGGCAAGATATATAGGAAGAACCACAGAATGAAAGAAAATGAAGTTGGACCTATCGGTGGTATCCTTCAATCACTAGCCCTTATCTGTGAAAGTACAAAGGTTTGCAAAAATAACCCACCCAAAGTACAATTTCGATAAACAACAGCAAACACAAGAGACTTGTTTGATACGCCTTGGTTTAATCAACATACATATGTCTACATTTAAACAGCGCTGTCCCCTTATCCCGGAAATGTACATTACAACTGATTATATAATACAAATAGAAGTTTGAGAATCAAGAACAGCAAACTGAAAAAGTAGCCTGTATGACTGTGTGGGTTGTCCCATTTGGTGAATTTTTTTTTTTTAACTACTTTAAATAATATCAGATATTATCATAAAGGTGATTTAATTTCTTTCCAAAGGGAAAAAAATCCAACATTCATAGCAATTTTGATTCTTCCTATTCGAAAGAACATAGAAAGTATGATCAATTTCAGTATAACAGCATGGGCCGTGAACACAAGACTACAAGATAAAGAAAAATTAACTTGATTAATACGGAAAGCGTGCAAAATTTCAACATCTACATTCCCCTACTTGGATGAACTGTACATTACAGCTTGCACTAAAAAAATTAATTCTATCTTTTTGGACTATAAACATCTCTGGTTCCCTCAAAGAAAAACATCAGTCAGACGTAAAAGACCTGGGCTTCTGATCAGTAACAAAGAAAGATACAGTGCTTCTGATCAGTAACAAAGAAAGATACAGAAGGTCATTTTTACCTTCACCCATCAAAATTCTTCCATATTAATCATCTTGTTACCGGTATTCATATGACATTCGTCAGAATAACCTTGAGTATGTATCTGGCTTGTTAATGTTTATAGTACTATTCATTTCTATTATGCATATGACTGTAAGCCTGCGTGTGTGTGCATATTTGCGTGTGTGTATGTATGTGCGTGTGCTTGTGTGTATGTGGGTGTGTGGGTGTGTGGGTGTGTTTGTGTGTGTGAGA
>NW_004797601.1:224613-234077 GCF_000002075.1 Aplysia californica
TGTGTGTGTGTGTGTGTGTGTGTGTGTGAACGTGTGTAGACTACGTGGTGAAACACCAAATCAATGTGCCAGTATCTGGACAATAAAGATGTGTTCGCCTCTTATTCAATTGGTCCCGGGTTCGAAACCTGGCTTTTCTTTTCGAAAATGTCTCCTTTCACCTCGTTTCCTTCTCTCTAATCATGTTCTGTCATCTGCTTCCCTCTCCATTTTCTGCCACCACCCCCCTCCCCTCGCCAAAAAAAAAAATCTCCCTTACCCCTTCTTTTGGGCTCCTGACTCTTTTACTGCTACTCCTGGCTCCTTCTTTCAGCCATGCCCTTGTTAGATCTTAGGGTAGGTAAAATCAAACACCTAGCCTTTTCGCATAAGGGAAAAAAGTCTGGGAGGTCCCGATTGCAAGTTGCGCAAGTCAGAGATCCCTTGGCGATCCTTTAAAAAAGTATAAGAGTAGGCTTCGGCCTGCACTCGGTCAAAATTCAAAGTTAATTCCTACCACAATGAAAATCATGCTTAATGTGCTCCGAGCGCATTTGTTGCGCCGTTAAACACTTGCCTGGACAAAACAAAACAAAAAGAGAAGAGGGCCCATCCATGGTTAATTGTAAGCTAAGAACTGGAACTTCGATTTTTGATATAGTAGGTCAGTTTTACTTCGGGGATTTTGACCTACTCTGTATTTGTAACGAGATAAAGGTTTCTCTTGACTTCCCAGCCCACGTGATAGAAAGCTATTTGCAACGAATAGAAGAAAGGATTCTAGATTGTGTTGTTGTTGTTTTTTCTCTTTCTTGTGTGTGTGGGGGGGGGGGGGGGGGTCTGTGTGTGTGTGTGTGTGTGTGTGTGTGTGTGTGTGTGTGTGTGTGTGAGGGTCTATTTTTGAGTCACTTTTATCTTGATTTTGAAATAAGAATTTTTTTGTAAGTACTCCAGAGTTGAAAGGGCATCTATTCTATGACACCTGAGCTTCTCGGTACTTTAGTTGTTTCTTTCCACGTTTCAGCTCCCGATTCCTCTACCTTCTTTTTTCTGAAGGATGGACTAATAAATGTTTTTGGAGAAAAGTTGTTCGATTTCCAGTACCCAGGATTATTTCTTGTCTCGGTTTTTGTTCATGTTCTACCAGAACCTTTTCCTCTAGTTCCTCTTCTGCTTCTTCCTGTTCCTGTTCTTCCTGTTCTTCCTGTTCTTCCTGTTCTTCCTGTTCTTCCTGTTCTTCCTGTTCTTCCTGTTCTTCCTGTTCTTCCTGTTCTTCCTGTTTTTCCTGTTCTTCCTGTTCTTCCTGTTCTTCCTTCCTTTCTTACTTGTCTTAGCTGGCTTTTTGTTTTTCGGTAAGTCCTTTGTCACAGCTGGGTTCTTTTGCGACGCGCTCGTCAGTCCTTGTGGGGAGACTCCATCTTCTCCATAGGAGTCAGTTGTCGACCAAAATTCTTCCTTCTTTTCATTGTTCGTGGCCGGCTTTGGCTTGCTTTCTTCTGCTCCCACTAGATCTAATGTCTTGAAAATGTGAAGGCTACAAGATAATTTACACACACCATAACAAGGCGTTGCCAAAACGGAGCAGACAAGACCCTGAAACGAGAAAGTACAGAAGTATGCGTGATCTTGATGAACCTTCAAGGAACAAGCTGACCTCTCTCTCTCTCTCTCTCTCTCTCTCTCTCTCTCTCTCTCTCTCTCTCTCTCTCTCTCTCGCTCTCTCTCTCTCTCTCTCGCTCTCTCTCTCCCTCTCTCTCTCTCTTCCTCTTTCACTCTCTCTCTTTCACTCTCTCTCCCTCTCTCTCGCTCGTTCTCTCTCTCGCTCTCCCTCTCTCTCTCTCTGTCTATTTATCTCACCTATCTTTCTCTCTCTCACTCTCTCTCTTGGTCTATCTATCTATCTATCTATCTATCTATCTATCTATCTATCTATCTATCTATCTATCTATCTATCTATCCCTTTCTTTCTCTCTCACTCTGTGTGTGTGTGTGTGTGTGTGTGTGTGTGTGTGTGTGTGTGTGTGTGTGTGTGTGTACGTACGTACGTACGTACGTAATTGTCAAAGAAGGGAGATCAACAGCTGTGCTCCAACTACAAACAATCAGTCACTCAAGAAAATTTTTACCTAAACTCATTATGAAAAGGATAGAAATCAAGTTAAAAGAAGACATAGACACATGTGGACTTAAAAAGAACAGAGGAACAACCCACTCATGGAATTATTCAGAAGTATCGGAGCGTAATTGTCAGTTGTTACCCATTTTTATTGATCATGCAAACGTGGTCTGTTGTGTAAAATCGTCAAACGAAGTGGCAAACTTTGCCAGAAATGAACCACCATCAAAATCTGAGTTACAACAAGAATACTGAGATGTATGGAGGTTAACATTATTATTGTTTATATTACTGTTCAGTTATATTATGACTGTAAGCCTGCGTGTGTGTGCATGTGTATGTGTGTGTATGTGTGTGTGTGTGTGTGTGTGTGTGTGTGTGTGTGTGTGTGTGTGTGTGTGAGTGTGTGTGTGCGTGGTGAAACACCAAACCAATGTGCCAGGATCTGGATAATAATCTTATCCTATCTTATTCTATCTCATCTGTTTTAGTTTGATCAAAAGTCTTCATGAAGGGCTACAATTTGTCGTACAAATCAAATGCAGAATATGAGAATGGTTTCCTACTAAATAAAACGTGAGGCAAGGGTGTATGTCATTACCACCATATCTCTTCAGCATACATACAGAGAGCAAAACACAGGACGAGGAACGGGTGAATTTGACGAACTAGCAATACAAAGAATGCAATTAAAGTGTCTTGACATATGTAGATGAATTTCACTTCTAACTACAACTCAAAGAAGACAAGAGAAGTTAATAAAATCTGTAAAAAAAAAGATAGGCCAAAGTAGATTACATCTAAATCTAAAAAAGACCAAAAGCATGGACATAAACCAATGCCAAAAAGAGGCCATATCAAGAATTAATGGGAAAGAAATAGGAGGGTAAGCAGTTCTGGATCTCTCAGAGTAAGACTGGGGTAAATTTGAAAACAGAACAGAGACTAAATTAAACGGAGACTTGCAAGTGTAGCATCAAAACTGAAAAAAAATCTATATCCGTCTGGAAAGGACAAAGCGGAGATATAAAAATAAGGTTTCAACGATCTTCTATTCCCCCCCCCCCCCAAAAAAAACGACAATATTATATGGACGTGAAGCATGGACTCGTGATGAGCAAGACAAAAAAGAAATGTTTATGTACTATAGCATTCGAAATTAAATGTTATAAAAAAGTTCTATAGTGAGATTGAAAATTGGTTGCGCAACTTATCCTCAAATATCTCTTTAATGGGAGAAATCAATTTGTATCAATTCGTCAGAACTTTATCATATTTTCCCACAACATTTGAGACTCGATCCAAAAACATTTTCTAACATAAATTTATTTTTAAAATATCTATAAATCTCCGTCACGCGGAAAATGGGATTGTTCACAACACTTCCAGCCTCTCATACCTTTTGCAAACGAATATGCCCTACGTCACAGTTCACCAATGACACTTTTTATAAGAAAAAACGAAATTAACTTGTTACAAGAAATTAATTTTATAGTGAACACGTTTTTTTGCACCAACATTTCTCAAAACATGAGTTCAATAAGCATACCGCAACGTCGTGTTTAGAAAAAAAATGACAGATTTCTTTTAAAGATGATATTGTCTCAACAGTAAAACTGTTTAAATCTGTAGAAGCCACCCACTGGGATTTTGTATTAGTATTTAATTTATCAAGGATTGTTGTTTTTTTGTAATACAGCTAACAGTTGTTTTAAAAAATATTGATCTGTTAAGACAAACTGGTTCAAGTCATTTTGCAAAAGCTGGATACTTTATGTACAGTAATATTGACAATACGTTGAGCCACGAATTTTTGACCGCACTGTAAGAAGTGTAAAGAAACTCCTGAAACTGAAGCTGAACTACTTAGGGCATATCAAACGCCACGATTCACTCGGGAAACGTATTCTGGAAGCAAAATATAAAAGTAGAAAGCAAGAGAGAAAGGGGAAAACCCAACAGAGGATGGGAACAAGATATAAAACCTGATTTGGATTCAAAACAATTCAGTATGGCAAAATGGCAAGAGACAAAGTATTTTATTGCAGAGATGGAAGAAGAAGAAGAAGAAGAAGAAGAAGAAGAAGAAGAAGAAGAAGAAGAAGAAAAAGAAGAAGAAGAAGAAGAAGAAGAAGCAACAACAATAACAACAACGTCAACAACGACAACAGGAACAAGAACAAGACTCTCTTTAACCTTTAACCATCTCCCTCTTTTTCTCTCTCTTCTCTCTCTCTCTCTTTCTCTCTCTCTCTCTGTCTCTCTCTCTCTCTCTCTCTCTCTCTCTTTCTTTCATACTCTCTCTTTTATACTCTCTCTCCCTTAGTCTATCTATCTATCTATCTATTTTATGTATCTATCTATCTATCTATTTATCTGTCTATGATCGATCAATCGATCGATCAATATATCTATCGGTATACCCACCGTAAATGGACTTATGTTAGGAATACTGCAGAGGTTGAAATCATTGCAGTCCTTCGAACATCTTTGGGTACATTTACATGTTCTCAAACACTTCTTGTCGTAGGTACAAGACTCCGCCTGAAACATTTCCAATTTTGAGACACAAAAGCTTTCAAAAAATAATCATTGAAATAAATTTAAAACACAAGCTGGTCATAGAAGGAAACATGGAGAAAAACAACACCATGGTAAAGTGATTTGTAATTATCGCTTTACCGAGAACCTGGTCCGTCTTTTAAATGTACAAAATTTCAAACATTTTTGATGAGCAATCTTTAGAATGAATGGCATTTTTCTTGAACCCGAGAGAACCAACAGCTTTGTAAAATCATTTAGCATTTAAATTATTTTTACAGAACAATGTATTAATATTAATTAAGATGTTACACTCTCGATAAAACTCGTATTAAGCCTGATAGAAAAGCAAACTATCTCTTACGAGGGCTGTCACAGAATTGACTTGAATATGGCTATAAAATGGAAAAATTGTGTCATGGTTGAGGTGCAACTTACGCAGCTAGTTGGCTAAACATTCCATTAATTTCTCAGCCTAAATCCCATGAAGTGTAAAGTATTTTTCTCATCGCTGCATGACTAAACGCCTGCATTCCCAACAGAATTGTGTGTCGACAGAGCGGAGCCAATCTCTGACGTGCTCTACAAATCATATGTCAGGAGTGAGTCCCTTCCTGGCTAGATATCTCTCCGCTGGTCCAAAAATAGGTTTTTGTGTGTGTGTGTGTGTGTGTGTGTGTGTGTGTGTGTGTGTGTGTGTGTGTGTATGTGTGTGTTTGTGTTGTTGTTGTTGTTTCTTTTGAGTGGGGGGGGGCACACATAGTGTTTTTTTGTGCTGCTGTATTTTTTTTCTTTTGGGGGGGGGGGGGGGGGGGAAAACCGGACGGGGGGGGGGGGGGGGCAAGATCAGGACTGTGGGGTGATGGGGTAAAAAAAAAACAACCTCTCAATCATATTTATGTTGCCATTGGCTGTGTGTATGTGTGTTTGTGCGTGTGTGCGCGCGCGCGCGCGTATTATGAAAACTGCACAGACAAAAAATATCACTTATTAACTGCTCTTGTACATGTTGACAATATTATGAGAATTTCTCCATCTTCAGGTGTCAGGCCTGGAGAAGACATTGACGGTTATGGTACCACATTCCTTCCTGTTGTCTGCCTTTTTTATCAGCTCGGTTTTTTCTCAATGTCTTATTCGTCACAAAATTGTTCAGGCGATCAATGTATGTTGCTCTTTGTCTTCCTCTGCTATTGTTTCCCTCTGTCTTTCCGCGCATCTGAGTATGTGTCCAAAAAAATCTCAATTGTCGTTTTCTGATTGTTCTGATTATAGAACCTTCACAATCAGCCATTTGGAGCACTTCCCTATTTGTGTTCGTCTTTTTCCATGAGATTCTGATTACTATCTGTAATTGAATACTACACTTAAGCGGCCTCAAGCCTTCTCTCCCCGTCCTTGTTTAGAGTCCAGCTATCGCATCCATACGAAAGGATTGGCCGTGCATACCCTTTCAGAATTCTTGTGTGTGTGTGTGTGTGTGTGTGTGTGTGTTTGTGTGTGTGTGTGTGTGTGTGTGTGTGTTTGTGTGTGTGTGTGTGTGTGTGTGTGTGTGTGTGTTTGATCAATGTCATGTTTCCGTTTTACAGGATAGGTTTCGTCTTGCTGAAATTTACTTCGGATGTTGCTGTCCTCTTTTTTTTTTACCTCTGAGTCACGATTTTCTTCTGGCGAAATCGTGCAACCAGGACATTCGAAACTTTTGACCTGTTGTATTTTTTTTCTTACATGTGATGTTGCATTCTAGGAGGTCAGTACTTTTTTTAAAAATAACCGCGCACTCCATTTTCCTGGAGTTCAATAGTAGCCTCTTCTCTTCGCTTTTTTCTGTCACTCAAGTTAGAATCTCCTGGAGTTTAGACTCAGAATCAGCAATCAAGACTGCATCATCAGCGTAACTACTGTAGGTTGTTGATATTGTGGCCACCTACCTTGACTCCTTCTACATCACTGTATACTGATGTTATACAGTATCATTTCGCTGGATAAATTAAAGAATATGGAGATAATACACGTCCTTATCGTACTCTTCTACGGATTGGCCCGTATTCGCTAAGCTCGATGTCGACCCCGATTGCTCATGCTGTCTGTTGTTCCCAATAAAAGTTTCTCGGGATTTTAGGTCTTGTTTCCATCTGTAGCAGGTCCGTTAGAAAGTTGAACAGTCATTTTATGTCCCACTTTGTCAAAATGTAATGTTTTAGAGTAGATGATAGAGCAGAGGTAAATGGGTTTTTTCTGGATTTCAGTAGATCATTTCATGAACATATTAAGGGCAAAGATAGCAGTTCAGCTATCTTAATCCGCAAAAAATCCAAATTTCGTTTAAGAGATTTCTGGAAGTATTGCATTTCTCATTCTTTCATTGGTACCCGCAGGAGGTTTTTAGTTAGATTACTCACGAGACTGATTGTCCTGTGCAGCTCACATTCTGCTGTTCCTGTTTTTTGACAATGCTATGTGTTTTTACCGTCCTGTACAGCCAAGAAAAATTTCCCTCTGGATAATAAAGTATCATCTTATCTTAATATTATCTTATGCTATCTTATATTGATTACTGTAGATCTTCTGGGACCTCTTCAGCGATTGTCACTTCTTCGATAAACACCCCTTTTAATACTGTGATAATTTCAATGGGTATGCTGTCCTGGACTGGTGCTGTGTCATATTTCATTTTATTCATGGCGTCTTGTATTTCTTCTATTCGAATTGGTGGTCCTTCGACGTTTTTCAGAAAAGCTGACGTCGAACCTCTATCGTCATGGTACGGTTCTTCAGTATGACCATCTCTTCAATAGATCTCCAGTATCAATCAAGTTGTCTCCTCTTTTAGATTTTAACACCCTGGTTTGGGTGACCGTTTCTTTCCAAACACATCTTGAATCTTTTGGTGCACGAATTTTCTGTCTTTGGTCTTGCTATTTCTTTATTGTCTTCACATTGAGAATTTATCCATGCACACGTTTTTTTTGGCTTCGTTGCATTTCTTCGTCACTTGTCTATCTGTTTCCTTGTATTCTTTTTCAACATTTTGTGTTTGTTCTTTCCTCCATTATATCTAGCATCTCTGGAGCTAACCGTTTTTGTGTTCTTCCGTTTGGGGACAGGTACGTTATAATCGGCGGTTCGTTGAAGACTTTCCTGTAATTTTTTCCGCTTTTCTTCTACGTTTCTTAGATTTTCCAGAAACTTAAACCTCAATTATCAGAACAGTAGAGAGAAAAAGGATCTCTCATTAGTTTTTCTCCTATCAATTGACAGCATTATAAGAACAGTCGAGAGGAAAACAATCTCATAATAAATTTTTTGTCTTGTATGTGTTTACAGTGTTATGAGAACCACAGAGGAAAAAAACAAATTCAAGTCTGATCAAGCTGTCTCGACGAGTCGGACTAGAGTGTATACCATGTTACGTACTTCGTTTGACGGACAAGTCTTGGGGCATCCACAGTCAGCGTCAGTCTGCCCGGTGGTCCAACCTACACACAGGCAGGCCACCACCACCGCGGAGACGAAAATATCTGGGAAAGATTAGGACGAGATGACGTTATAATTTGTATTTCATCTAGATTTCGACTTCCAACCTACCCGAGAAAAGGTTCAGCTCTGTACAACTTTACGAAATGTTTTGTCCATTGTTCAATTATTTTAGTGAGGGGGGAGGGTTGTAACATTCTTGGAGTCCTTAGTCGCAACTTTGAAAAACCAGTACCTGTGGTATAGTGGTTAGGTGATTCGACGCAGCATGTGAAAGTCGTGAGTGTGTTACCCTTGTTGGGAGGTTTTACAGTCGAGCACCACCGTCTGGGAACTGGTATGTTGTATACCTCCCAGCCCGGGATTTACCATGAAAGGCTGGGTCGAAGCAGTGCAGCTCCTAAATGATCAAATTGTTTGTTAGTAAGACCACAAAGCGTTTGCAGTTATTATATTTTATTTGTTTACCTATTTGCTTTACATGCTTGGTGTCCACAATGCCAAAACGCCTAATTACAAGCCTGCTTAATCTATGAGATGTTTGATGATTACGTTCGGCCTACCTCTCAACTTCAGCATGGCGTCAACAAAGACAGGACAGCCATCCGACAAAAGGCAGCGATTCTCAAACTGTTATTTCCCACAGCAGGCTAGAGGCAGATCACGAAGACAGAGGCACGACTCTTGGGGAACCGAACGTCTGACCTGCTATATACACTTAGTGAGAGCAGTTAGTTGCTCCAGTTTCCGTTATGACGAAGCAATTACATATTATTGATCAATAGTGCATAGAAATATTGTTTGTACTGTCATGTTGCACGTTTATGGTGTTGGTTCATGTAACAACATTTAATGTTTTCTTTGAAAACTGATATTCAATGCAATAGACCATGTCGATAAAAAGCTATTACGAATTACTGGGGAAATAGGGGAATGGGGGGGGGGGTGAGTGCTGGTTCATTTATCGGCCTACATCAGCCTGTCTGTGAATGAATTAAGCATAATTTATAGCACTGGTTTTATGTTACATCTACACGTTGGCCTTTAGACTGGTGTTAATGCACAGGCTAATAGAAAACCCGACCTGTTAACAAGACAAGACATTTTTCAGTTCGACAAGATCAGACACCATCTCTTTGTTGACCGTCTGCCGGAAGACTTTTCCAATGTGCTCACACCTGATTCTGAGACACAAAATATAAGTTTACACATGATCACATCAGCACGAACTCTCTCTCTTTTTCTCTCTCTCTCTCTCTCTCTCTCTCTCTCTCTCTCTCTCTCTCTCTCTCTCTCTCTAGCTCTCTCTCTCTCTCTCTCTGTCTGTCTGTCTGTCTCTTTCTCTGTCTCT
>NW_004797601.1:234885-243159 GCF_000002075.1 Aplysia californica
AGAGATTAATTTTTTAGAACAGCATCCAGCAAAAGTTCTCGTATGTCCACCCCAAAGGTCAGTCTGTCTATCTGTCTGTCGGTTTGTTTGTCTGTCATCTACAAAAGTAATTAATTGAAAATTGCAAATTAAGGTAAAACATTTTTAGGACAACATCCTGCAATCCAGAAACATCACTGCCATGTCTACCATAGTTATCAGCAGGAAGAGTATTTGAGTTCCCGCCAAATCTGCCCGGCTTCGTTACTACAAGCCCGGGCACAGTATCTCTCTCCCTCTTTCTCTCTCTCTCTCTCTCTCTCTCTCTCTCTCTCTCTCTCTCTCTCTCTCTCTCTCTCTGACACGCTATCTCTATGTTTCTTTTTCCTTTACCAATTGTCGATTCACTCTCCTCATCCTCCATCCTAAACACCCGATAAAGTAAAGTTATACATGATAGGAGGCTCTCTTAAAACAGATAAAAAGTTGTGAGTGTACTTTAAGTTTACTATGTTATGTTCAAAGTGGTAAACACGTCATCATAATAATATCGTTGTAGGAGATTACATTGTTATATCTTAGTTGTGTGGATTTTTCGAGTTACATCGCAAGTCTCATTTGCAACGTACTACATGATGATCTGTGTTTCTGAAATGACGGTTCTGCTCTGAGGTTAGAAATACTTATGAAAAATGTTCTATCTGCTTGAGCATTTATTCCACCTGAAGTCCTAAAAGCAGATGCCATTGTGACAGCAGACCTCCTTCTCCCACTGTTTACCAGGATCTGGAATGAGAGCAAGTTCCCACAGAGTTGGAAAGAAGGACACCTCGTGAAGCTTCCGAAAAAGGGGGCTCTCAGCAACTGCAGCAACTACACAGCGATCACTTTTCTCTCAATACCAGGTAAGGTCTTAAACAGAATCATTCTGGAGAGAATCAAGAAAGCAACAGATCCAAGACTACAGAATGAACAGGCTCGTTTCCGGAAAAATCTCTTCAACCACCGACCAGATTGCCACACTGAGGATCACTGAGGAACAGTCCCTGGAGAGGAACTCCCAGCTTATCGTCAACTTC
Source organism: Aplysia californica (assembly GCF_000002075.1). NCBI lineage: Eukaryota > Metazoa > Mollusca > Gastropoda > Aplysiida > Aplysiidae > Aplysia > Aplysia californica. The sequence goes on from NW_004797601.1 coordinate 235,944, forward strand.
CTTTACTATGAGAAGGCTTTTGACAGTATAGACCTAGCAACACTATGGAAGATAATGAGACACCACGGAATCCCACAGCAGTTGGTGAACCTCATCAAGAGCATGTACGAAGGGACAAGTAGCAGGGTTGTACATGATGGCCAGCTCACTGACAGCTTTGACATCAAGACTGGTGTGAGATAGGGATGTTTACTATCACCCTTCCTCTTCATATTGGCAATCGACTGGCTGATGAAGGAAACCGCCAGAGGACACAGAAATGGTATACAGTGGACACCATGGACACAGTTGGACTATCTGGATTTTGCAGACGACTTTGCGCTTCTGTCGCCCACCCAGGAATAGATGCAAGCAAAGATTTCAGTATTAAAGAGCCTATCGGAGTCTGTTGGATTGAGGATCCACCCCGGAAAGTCAAAGGTTCTAAGGACAGGTGCACAACGAAAGGAGCAGGTCACAATAGAAGGAAATGCACTAAAAGACGTTGAATCCTTCTGATATCTTGGGAGTATAATTCACAGAGAGGAAGGAACAGATTCTGAAATAAAGTCCCGCATTTGAAAAGCACAGGCTACTTTCATATCTTTGGATAGGATTTGGAAGACAAGAGATATCTCACTTCGAACAAAGCTGAGGATTTTCAATTCAAATATGAAGTCGGTCCTATTGTATGGATGTGAGACATGGAACGCATAACAGATTTGCATGAAGAGGATCCAGGTTTTCTTGAACAGGTGTCTAAGAAAGTTACTGAGGATCAGGTGGACAGACAGGGTCACCAACGAGGAAGTGTTAAGAAAATCAAAACAGACTCCAGTCAGAGATGAGGTAGGAAGAAGGCGGTGGTGATGGATTGGACCAAAGATAGTACATAACAAGATGGTCCATTCAGCCAAAAAAGTGTCCGCCGGAAGTCCGCTCTTTGCTTCAGATGGCGCTGCAGTCTGTTTTGAAGCTCTCTTTCGTTTCTCCAGAAGAAAAATAGGAATAGCACTTCCTTGAGTGCGCAGATCGACGGCTGTTCATCAGCTGTTCGGATTCATTCAGTGCGGAGTTTTAGGTTTTAAAAAATTTTATTCAATGACCTCTCGCCTTTCATTCTAAAGTCAAATTAAACGAAGAAAACAGTCACCCATTCCTCCGGAAGAGGTTTTTTGTCAGCGTAACCATTTTAAAAAAGCGTTCTTCTGAAATTTGAATTCTTATTAATTCAAAAACTTGTATGTTTCACTTTAATTTTTTTAACACAAGTAGGGTAACTCTGTTCTCAAAGGGTGCGCATTTGCGAAGAGAGCGCCACCGAATTTTGAGGACACTTTTTTAATTGGCTCAAAGAGAGGAGTGGGCCCTCTTGTTATGTAGACTCTTTGATTGGACATACTCTCCGGAAGTCAGGCACAACAAAAAAAGTTTTAGATTGGAATCCACAGGGTAAGAGATCAAGAGGAAGACCGCGTGAAACATGGGGAAGAATCACAGAAATCGATGTACAGAAAAGTGGGAAAATATGAAATAACCACATCAAGAGGCTAGCCCAGGATAGAGAAAGTTGGAAGGTGTTTGTCCGGGGCCTATACCCTGGTGCAGGGTGAGAAAATAATGATGATTATGATGCTTGTGCGTTTAGAATTCCCAAACTTTGACGTACTTAGAAAAGGTCAGACAAAACTCATTTAATCTCATACGACGATCTTTTCTTACATAAGATTATAAAGTTCTATCTGCTCATTTCCTAGTTTTGATAAATCTGAAGTTAAAAATTTAAGTTTCACAATATGTCAAACCAATTCTTTGATAATGGCTCCGAATAACGATTTTGATAGAGCAGATAGAACTTTTGTTTTCTGGTCCCTCAGTCTGAGTAATTCAAAACGACCAAAAACGTCAGTTAGAACTTTAAAATTCTAAGGTAGAGTAATTTGAGCTATCTCCAAAATGTGTAGTAAACCTAAAGACCCAGACCTAAAGACCCAGAAACCCAATGGTATTTTACATGTAAAATTCTGATCACGCTAAAAAAAAAACCTCAAAAGTCCAAACGAAATTAGTAGCAGTCGTGTACCTCACAGTAATAGATTTTTTTGTGTGGGGGGAGGGGGTATTTTGTGCCTTTTTCACCAGTCGTATAGCGTAAAACTCGTGGTTCATGACCCTTTTTCCCGGGATGACACGCTCTAAGAACACGACAAGACATCTCTTGAAACACAGCGGTGCGAATGAGTGCGACGCGGTGTGCTTAGTTATTTCTTGTGAGATCGGTTGTGATTCTAATTTTTAACTTAAATTTATTTTTCAAATTAATGTTTTAAAATTCTGTCGATGTGAACTATATTGTTTAAAAATGCAAACATTTAGAGTATACACACAGTGTATACGATTTGACAGTTAGATAATGGATTAATGCTACATCATTTATTTTGTGTGATTCAGAATGGTGTAAATGCCGGATGTCTGTGACAATGTTGTGGTGAGCGTGAGTAATGGGGCTGTTATGACACGACTTGCAGCTGACCTCACAGCAAAGTGTGTGGGATTATGTCATTTAGAGGTGTGACTTCCGAATTTAACGTCCGTATCCAATTGAACCGAGCTAAATAGGCTGAGGGCTTTGAAAATGCCACAAAACGATCCAAGTTCAAAAAGGCCTAGTCTGGGATTCGAACCGGGGCCATTTGCTAACGGAGCTCCCAACATCAAGGTGACTCAGCCGCGGATGGAAACAAAAGTAAGTAGTCATTGTTTGACAATTTCAGGTGAACTTTTGGCAAAGATTTTCTTCCAGACTGATGTCCTTGGCTTATTCTAAATAAGACTTGGGGGGTTCTCGTAGCCTAGAGGTTAAGGTGTTCACCCCCCCCCCTCCCCCCAATTCAATAGGTCCCGTGTTCGAATCGGCATAGAGACGGAATGTTTCTTAACTAAATTGTTTTTCTTTCACATCCTTTCCTTCTCTCTAACAATGTTCTGTCGTCTGCTTTCGTCTCCACTTTCTGTCCCAACCCCTTCACCTCCTTTGCCCCCTCCTCTGGGCTCCTGGTTCTTTCTGCAGTCTGTCTACTGCTTCTCCTTGGTTCCTTCTTTTTGCTGTCTGTCAGCCACACCCCTGATCTTATGGTAGGTAAGATCTACACCTAGCCTAGTCGGACAAGGGTACAAATCTCGGAGGTCCAGTGTGCTAGGTGCGCTTGTCAAAGATCCCTTGGTGGTCCAAAATCGATAAGAGTAGGCTTTGGCGCCACCTGGGCAAAATTCAAAATTTACCTATCTACTGAAAATGTTTGGTGTGTCCCGTGCGCTCATATGATCTTATGCGGCTGCGAACGCCGTAAAACACTTACCACAAAAAAAAAAGAGATTCACGGCACTTGCAATAAAATAGGTTGACTTATAGTGTTGGAGAATGGAAGTATTCCTAGAGAGCAACATACACAAAAAAGAGAGGGAAAAGAGATAAGGAAGATGGATATTTGTTAGGAAAGAAGAAGCAAACCACATCAGAGCAAAAAAATACCCACTGTCTGTGCCTGTAATAGTGGACTTGTTTGTTTAAGATAATGATAACGGCCCTTTCATACTGAGAGAAAAGCAAGACAGATGTGCAGATACGAGATGGTAGAGAAGTAGGATCGACCAGTGGTGACGCCCAACCACCTGCGCAGTAAGCTAGTTGAAGCGCTCACAAGTTCTAAGCAAACGCCACGAGTACCAGCAGAACCCAACTGTAGAAAAACATAACATGTAGATCTACAGACAAAACTAGTACCTCAACATCCGTGTGTTTTCTGTCCTTAGCTGAACAGGCTCACTGATTTCTGCTTGGTTTCAGAAGTCAACAGGCGAAAGAAAAACAGCAACAACAAAAAAACGAAAGCACCGACAACAACGACAACAACAACAACAACGACAACAACAATAATAAGGGTGTAATCACCATTCAAGTCAGAAATACATATTCCGTTAAACGTTTTTACTGCACGTATCTACACATTTAAGTAAGTATTAAACACTCCAATTTTCACATGGTTTTAAAGGGACTGTTTTTTAATGGTATGTATCTTCTGCAGGTACAGTCAACATCCCTTAAAAGTGCTTTACTCATAACAAAAATTAGTGACGGGCTCATTTCAAGTACAGAATTGGATATGTAGCTGATATCTAGAATGCACTAAATGGCCGGTTTTGTGTCGATGTGCCCCATTCACTCAAAACAGACACATGAGACAACATTAAATATGGAATTAAATACACAACACTCTCATTGTGAATAGGTACATGTACATAATAATGATACGTAGAAATGTGGAACTGGAAGCGATGCACTCAGTGACAGTATGATACATGAATGCATCCTACAACATGACGATTACACACTCATTGCTGTTGTTACAGTCAATCACACTGATATAATAATATTCAACCTGTCAATATTTCCCTTTCTAGCACCTTGGCCTGTCGTCACTGTCTTTCATCCCTGTCGTATGTCAAATTGTGAGGTGTTCAGAAGAAGCTATTGATTATTTTATTTCGGGCAGGATATTGTAATATTGATGCAAAATTTCATTTCGTCTAAATCGGTTACTATTTTAAGAAGAAAGATGAGTCTATGAGTAATAGATGGGACTCGTCATACTCTGTAACATATAACATCATCACCAGCATACTCTAACATCATCAAAAACTTTGTAACATACTACTAGAGCATCACCATAAAGAGTAAGATCTGAAAGAGACGTCGGCGATCACCGTTCTCCGTTTATTTCTCCGCTAGGAGGCTCTCAAAAATCCCACATCATCCTGGTGTTTCCCCATCACCCATCTGTTCTCGTTTTCTTGATATACTACATTTTTCATCTTTTCGAAATTCTGACATGCGACTATACTGATGAAAGACGGTGACGGTATAAAAAGTGTGATATCAAATGTGCAGGCAGCATAATAACGTGTACGCAACAATAACGTGTACGTAACAATTATAGGACGGATGGGTTTTGAGATTCTGTTTTAGTCTTCATGACTTTTCCACCTTTGTTACTTTTATTTGTATACCGTTTGCTACACACTGTCGTACTTACTGTTTGTCGTAGAATTATTTTATTTTGTTGGAAGATACTTAGCGCTTTAAGGACGTAGCAGGCGCATAAAGTTTCGTACGAAGATTGCAGAACAGAAAAATCTGCATGAATAACGAAACCCCCATGATCAGACCTCGTAAGGGCCAGAGAGATAATTTTTCAGGAGAAGGAAAAAACTGATTTATTTTGAAGAAGCGTTGTCAAACTTCTTCAATTTCGCATAAAACCACTCAAAACAATGAAACTAAATGGTGGTTAATTACATTTTAGAAATAAAAATTGAATTTCTTATGTAATGACGCTTACGAGGTATGTTTACACTACCGCGGTCGTAATCAGACCTCGTAAGTGACGACTATTGTCGTTTGATCAAGGTGAAATTTTGGTAAAGTGCATACTCATAAGTTTCTTTATTTGCATGCTTCTTTATTTCAAAGTGTCCAAAAGCAAGTTCAGTATGTGGGTGTGGGTTAGATAAGAGATGAGGAACACATTGAACAAGGGGCGGTGGGATCGATTTGTTTCTTTGTATGTGTGTATGTGTGTGTGTGTGTGTGTGTGTGTATGTGTGTGTGTGTGTGTGTGTGTGTGTGTGTGTTTTGTTGTTGTTGTTGTTGTTTTTGTTGTTGTTGTTGTTGTTGTTCTTTGTTTGTTTGTTTCGTGTCTTTGTTTCGAGGGGATGGAGAAGGACAAGAGGGAGTTCTGAGGGAGTCCAAATCAACCCGACTGCTGATTAGTTTTGGGCACAACAAATATCTATCCCTCTCGGTTGATGCCGAATGCAAAAGAGGGAGGGAGGGTTTTCCCAAGAACGGAGAAATTTGAACTTTGAAACTCACAATTGCCACTTCATTCATCTCTATTTTAGGACAAAAAAGTATTTTTATCCAACAGTATAATAATTTTTCCTTTTTTTAACATACATTTTTTTAATAGTCACATACTTTCGCAGTGTTTACATTAATCATCAAAGCACTCACCATAAGCCGTTTGCACGCAGGAGACACAAGTCTGATTCTCGAGTGGGCCAATATTTTTTCTCGTGTATCTCAGTCTTTCTGCTTGGATGTTGTATCTCTCACAGCCCGCTTTGGCTCTGTCAGGCAAGGTCGGAAGCCTGCTTTCTAAATGATATAGATTGTGTCGATTGGGGCGAAAGCAACAGCTAGAACAAAAGCCATCTTGAAGCCTAAGCGTATTCTCATTCTCACTTAACGTGGGTGCTTGACAGGTGCGTTGGTCCTTCTTTCCTATCAATGTATCGTCTTCATATCCACTCCTTCTTTTCTACTCTCTAGTAATACCTCTAATCTTCTACACTTATGTGACCAATTTGTGCAGCAAGTGCCCTAAAACTAACATGTCAACTAAACTTTTTACAGGTAACCTTTTAAAAATCAGCACGTCTACTGTGATTGACAAGATGCTGCACCATTGCTTTTCCTTGTTTTCATCATTTATCATAAATGTCTGCCTGTCTGTACTACAACTGAATCCTCAAAATACATATGTATGTACCAAATCTAAGGTAGCGATGAGAGTTCAGAAATGAGGTCATCAACAACATTGGCGTCAGTCGGACATGGAGACGTGGGTGTTGCTCCCCTTCCTGCCCGGATCTCCGAAAGGCTCTGCGCTGTAGCTGACCGCGGCCTGCCAGGAGGCTTTGGCCGCCGGGAGGTCACTCTCTTTCGGGACCAGAAGCAATCTGATTGGTCGGACACAACCTTTGACCCCAACCAGGATCAGCTGACCGTCCGGAGACAGGTAAGCGCTGGTCACGGGCGAGTCGAAACAGTGGACGGCCAGGCAACAACCTAGGGGAGACACAGTGTATGATTTGGGTTGAGATAATGATAAGAAGAAGAAATTATAACAATAATACTAATAATAATAGAAATCATCATCATCATCATCATCATCATCATCATCATCATCATCATCATCATCATCATCATCATCATCATCATCATAATCATCATCATAATTATAGCCATCAAATGATAAAAAATCTTCATCATCATCATCATCATCATCATCGTCATCGTCGTCGTCGTCGTCATTAGTAGTAGTAGTAGTAGTAGTAGTAGTAGTAGTAGTAGTAGTAGTAGTAGTAGTAGTAGTAGTAGTAGTAGTAGTATCAT
>NW_004797601.1:244622-256626 GCF_000002075.1 Aplysia californica
CACACACACACTCACAAACACACACAAACACACACACACACACACTCACATACACACACACACACTCACGCACACACACAAATACACACACACACATGCACACACACGCAGGCTTACATTATATGTGTTAGTTAACGGTGATAGAAACATACACGCACTGGCGCTCATATGACCTTATGCAGTTGCGAGCACCGTAAAACCCTCTACTATAATATTTTAAAAAACATCCACGCATGTACAGATTAGATAACCACGACTTCAACAACCATGGATAAACTAGTTTGATACCCATGACGTAAACATCCATGGATAAACTACTTAGTTAACCATGCGATAAAAGTACTGGACTATTACATTAGTTAGTTAATCATAACTTAAACATCCATGGATAGTCTGAGAAACATCCATGGATACAATAGTTACATCACCAAGGGCTAGACATCCATAGAATTACTAGTTAGATAACCATGCGATAAACATCCATGGATCGACTAGGTACATTACCATGTTGTATAATATTGAGATGAACGTCCCAGTTTCACGGATAATGTGTTGTTACGTATGATAATAATATGTTTAAAAAGTTGAGAGTTTGTTCCCCGTTGTTATTTGCAGGAAACGTTTGGAAGTCATTTGGAAGTCTGCCCAGCATAACTGATTTTTTGGGTTTACCTAACACCGCTACCAGGGGCACCCTGGTAGCTCGGTTAGTATCATGCTAGACTGACAAGCGGATAGCCCGGGATCGAATCCCAGACTGTGCGTTCTTGAACTCGGATCGTTTTGTGGAGGTTTCAAGACTTTCAGCTCACTTGGCTCGGTCTTTTCGGAGACAGACGTTAGATACGGAAGTTAATTAAGTTGAAAACATTTACTTTACTTTTTACCGCTTTCGGTAGAGAAGGTCATTTCTCACCTAACACTTCGATTTCCGGTACAATGTTATATAAGTGACTCTACGTATCTACAATGCATTTCTGTTCACCTACGGATCGCAATGTGTATAACATTACATTATGAATAAATAGTATTATTACTGCACTATGTATGACGTACATGTTCACGTACATTGATGCACATGTATATATGCGCGCGTGTGTGTTTATATGATAAGAGAAAAGGTGTGTGTGTGTGTGTGTGTGTGTGTGTGTGTGTGTGTGTGTGTGTGTGTGTGTTTGTGTGTGTATGTATGTGTGTGTTTGTGTGTGTGTGTGTGTGTGTGTGTGCTGCTTTAATGAGTATGTATATGAGTGTTCGCATACACGGATGAGTGTATGTATGAGTGTTTGTTTGTTTGTTAGTGGGTCTGCGTGCGTGCGTTCGTGTGTGCGTGCGAGCGTGCATTTCATTTTTTTTCTGAATAGGCATAGGTGTAAATATTAACTTTTTCACAGTTATTGTTGGTACTTGGATTTATGTAAAGCGCCTAGAGCTGTGCACAAACGAAAGAAGGTGCCATAAAAAGAATCTACAAGTACTTTATCACTATCATAACGTCGGTCGCCTGATAAAACCGTGAATTCCACAAATTTTCGAAAATCGTTTTTTTTGCATATTTTGATAGTGCTCGGTGAGATACATGTCCCTGTAAAACAATTTTTCAATTATCTCAACTCAAACGTTGCAATCTGACGTAATAAGAAAATCGTGAATAAACACCGTGCCCCCCAAGTTGCCTGATGAAACCGTGAATCTCACACCTGTGTGGAATTCACGATCTCATCAGTCGGTTTATGACTCGCGGGGCTGACCGTTGGCGCCGTGAACGCCTCTCTGGACCATTAAAATATGGGCGATTGCGTTGTGCAAATACAATGGTCGGTCAGTATTCACGGTTGTAATTTATGATGTCGACTGCATATTATGTTTTGCGGGAAAACCTCTGTCACATAATTAAGATGTGTGTTTCCTAGATGCAAGACTGGAATTGTTTCACGACGACTGTCAAATTCGAATGTGTAATTTGTGTGCTCTTCTAGTGTTTGGTAAAACAATGTTTTATCTTGCTTGTTTGCAAAATTATTATTTTTATGATAACGTGACGTAGTCAAGTATAAATTACAAGTTTATTTCCGTGTTGTATCACAACCCAAACTTGTTTACATTGAAAGCTCACTAATTTGACAACAGAGTTACCTAACGAGAAAAGGAATTTTGAGAAGCCGAGCAATGTGAACCACTTTGTGCATCAAAGAAAGCTACAAAAAATGCCAAACGGTAATAATAAAAGAACCAGACTTCAATGAAAAAAAAATGTCATTCAAAGTACACGGTGCGTTGCAACAGATCAAATGTGATTATTTTAACCTCTGAGAGAGAGAGAGAGAGAGAGAGAGAGAGAGAGAGAGAGAGAGAGAGAGAGAGGAAGGGGGCAGCAATAAGCTATACAAATCAAGAGATAGTAGGTCGATTTTTAAAAACTAATGAACTGAAAACCAGATGTGATTGCTCAACCAAATCAAATGACTGCTCACTATTAAAAGACAAAGACAAAACAACTAAACTAGTCAACAAAAATTAAGGAACATTTGAGAAAAAGTGTATAACTTCGTAAGCAAACTTCAACACGCAATGAAATTTGGTACACATTCTAATCAACATGTGTATAGCAAGTACCAAAAAAGAAAATTAAGTTATTCCATTTTAACTTGCTTGAAAAGTTAATTGAGTTTGGTAGGGGTTAAAATCCCAAATCCCAAAAATTGTCAAGCGGTTTCGAAGTTATTTTAACGTCTGACTGCAACAAAAACAAAACAGTTCAGATGATTTCAATAATGAGTATGCCCACCACAATTGTCCTGGCACTCAGTACACCGGCTCCTCATCGAGTTTATGAGGTTGATGAATACTCTCTGAGGCGTCCCCTGCCACTCTGCCTACAGCATTTGAAACAGTTGCTGCGCGTCTCCTGGTAGGGGGTGTTTGTCTCTGACTCGACGTTGCAGCTCATCCCAGAGGTTTTCTATGGGATTCAAGTCCGGACTGCGGGCCGGCCAGTCCATTCGGTTGATGCCAGCCTGCTGCATGAAGTTTTGGACAAGCAACGCTCTATGAGGTCGGGCGTTGTCATCCTGGTACACTGCATGTGGCCCCATCTGCTGCAGAGTAGATAGTGCTAATGGACGGAGTATCTCATCTCGGTAACGTATTGCAGTGAGATTCCCTTGCACTTGGTACAGAGGTGTTCTGTGGTTCAGACTGAAAGCACCCCATACCATCACGGAACCACCTCCAAAAGGCATCACTTCTCTGACGGCTTCATCGAGGAGCCGCTCTCCGGGTCGCCTCCAAACCCTGATACGGCCGTCATTGTGATGCAAAGAGAACCGGGACTCGTCGCTGAAGAGAACGTTTGCCCACTGTTGACGTGTCCATCTTACTTGGCGTCGCCAAAAGGCAAGACGAGCAGCCCTGTGTGCTGGGGTGAGACGCTGGCGGACTGCTGGTCGACGTGCATTAAATCCAAACTCATGAAGACGTCTTCGTACTGTCTGACAACTAATGTTAACACGAGTTGCCGCTCTCAGCCGCGTCCGGATGCGATTTTCTGGAGCGGATCTCGGCTGCGGAGCCTGCTTATGAATGAATCGGTCTTCCCTTGCATTAGTGGCTCTTGGTCGACCTGATCTGGGTCGTTCTTGGGCACTACCAGTGGCGTTGGCACGCTGAATCAGCCGTGAAATGACAGAAACGGACACTCGAAAACGTGTAGCAACTTGTCGGAGTGAAACACCAGCTTGTACCTAAGCAATGGCTCGTCCTTTGTTTACATCAGACAATTTCTGTCGAGGAGGCATGTTTATGCTTAGCCCTACAGCAGCAGAATGGTGTATCCACAGTGCAAATGAGCGAGTGCAAGTCACTCACGAGACATGAATCTTGCAATTGAAAACTGATTTTTGAGCGTTCATAATTTTTTCTGACGGTAAGAGCTAGAAAATAAAAATCGATAATTGGAAAACATTGGACCTTTTTGCCCCCTCCCCAGCTCATCGCACAGGAGTCACGTGCACTTCAAACCCTGGTGTGTACAATCCCATTAGTCATTGAGTAACATTTCACCAATATCTAGTTTTTCGAGTAAAAGTAAAACCTGGAAAGAATGCATACAAATATATCACTCTTTTTACAGTACGTTCCTTAACTTTTGTTGACTTGTTTATGTTTGTCTTTGTTTGGACTTTGACATGGGGAGACAGAAAGACCTATGTGAATGATCTTCTCAACACGAAAGAGTACACTTTAAATGCGATACACCAAGCTGAAAGATGCACACTTGGGTTTATTATCTGAAACAGAATGACCAGAAAGATCTAAGTTTGCAGGATGTAGATATCTATGACCGGGCTCACCCATTGTAAATTGCTCTAGAAGTGCTCATACCAGTTTCATCATCGCCTGGCGTACCCGTTCGGACACTTTCCACTATTCCCTACCCTGGGCTAACTTCTTCATATTTGTCAAATGTCTTTCCACATTTTTGTTCTTCATTCTTTGCGACTTTTGTACAGGTTCAACATGGCCTTCCCTTGATTGTGTAACTTGTAGACTCAAAATTAAAATTGTATTTGTTGTGTAGCTGCCTGGTTTCCTTATGGTATGCTCAGCTTTCTTCTGTCTGCAAATTTTCTGCTCCTTACTTCCTCATTGGTGACTCTGTCTGTCCATCTGATCCTGAGAAACTTCCTCCGGCATTTGTTGGTGACAACCTGGACCCTCCAGTACTTTGTAAAGAGTGCTTTAGAAGAGCCCACCCAGCTGCACCACCAAAAAATCCACAAGGGTCGTGCAAGCCAAGGAGTTTCTGTTAACATCTGTGGACATGCTTCTGAAGTTTCCCACTCACTATTTCCAGCAAAGCTCTGGAAAACTGTATCTTGATCCCTGATTCTGTAATCAGTGGGAGATTGAAACCGCCTGCACAGGTCAGGGACAATCTGCCCTATTTGTCAGGCTACTCAAATGTGTGCTAGATGAAAAGACCATGTCGACCTGTGAGCCAAACAAGGATCAATGTGAATTGTGCGTGAGTTTTGAGTCATGACAACGTCAGCCAGACTAAGTGGGAATCTCACATGTCAGAAAAGAAAGCGACAAAGAAAGGGCACGCCATGGATAAAACCTCTGCTCTTAGGCAAGAAGACCTTTTGATCATTTGCATGAATCTTCAGGGTGTACTTTTGTCACTGTCTATCAATTGCTCCAGCTCCTGTTCCAGAAACATGCACATAATCTTCAATGCAACCTCGTATGATGCCATCTATTGCTTATGACACAAGGTACTAGGTGACTTGATTGCAAGTGAATTCACTAGTTGTTTGATGGACTTTTTTTCAACGTACACATATGCATAGAAGGTTATAACAATATATTATTATACAGCTAGGTGTGTGTGTGTGTGTGTGTGTGTGTTTGTTTGTGTGCGTGTGTGTGTGTGAGTGTGTGTGTGTGTTTGTGTGTGTGTGTGTGTGCGTGTGTGTGTGTATGTGAGTGAGTGTGTGTGTGAGTGTGTGTATTAGTACAAAATTGCATAAATTTCAAATCCCGTGAGTGTCTTTTCCACTAAGAGCAAACACGAATTTGTAAACAAAATCTTATTAGAGGCTACACTCATATGCAAGTAGAAAGTATGCAGGCGTCATTGAGCTGCGGCTTTAAATAAAAGACTTTTTCAGAACTGCAATTGTTGTAATTATATCAACAAAGACCATATAAAGGGAAATTTGTGGACCATATTATTTTCCCCCATGATTTTGTCAAAATTGCTGTCCACAATACTGTCAGGTCGGGTAGACAAAAAGAAGACCAAGCTGTAAATGCAGTATGAAGCCTCTGATATACATAAGGAGGAATATTCTTTGCAAACTGAACTCTAACGGAGAGTGGGAGAGTCTTCTAAAGTCAAGAGAAATAGAAACCTCAACAAACAGTTCCCCTCCACTGTATCATTCTCCTTATAAATGGCAAAGAGTAATTTTCAGGATCTGAGAGACAAAATAAGTAAGACAATGAAAGATGATCATCCAGTCATTCATAGAGTATAAAAGTTTGACATACACCAAGTTCTCAACCCATCCACCACCACCCTGTCCAGGCCCAATAAAAAGGATATACACTTCCACACAATTGGACAAAGAAGGATAGGAAAAGAGAAAGCACGCAAATGAAGGAGTATGATTTCATAAATTACACACAATATCCCATTCATGTAAGAATGAGAGATGTTTATAGTTTTAAAATAATGAATAGCTTTCTGTTTCACTTAGTTTGTATTGTCATACTCAGTTTTAAATTGATCTTTTTAAGTCTTTCCTATAACAGTATTTCGTGCTTTCATATATTTTTAAACATACCAGGGCCTCTAATAAGAGAAGACACACTGCCTATAACCGTGAATACAACACCGCGTTCCCAAAAGTCTACTGATGAAATCGTGAATTCCACACCTGTGTGGAATTCACGACCGCATCAGGCGAGATTCGAATATGAAAATCGTGAATCCCACACTTTTTCGAAAAAATGACCATATACGGTAAATAACGTACTACAGTATTATTTCTATAAGATAATTGATCAGATCTATCCATTTAGTTTATTTCTTGAACGCCAAATGACGGATAAAATCTGTTTTTTCCCTCTCCTGTAAAATTTGCTTCGTGTGGAATTCACGATTTCATCAGGCGACCGACGATAATCAACTTCTCCCCTAATTATCTCGCATTTGAGAGACACATTCCTGTCTGGGGAGGGAGAGAAAAAAACAATTATGAAAAGTAATCCTTGCCATGACATGGTCCGCGATGCAAATAATTCATCCTACACATGAAATTACCTGAGGGACAAAAAATGAAGGTTCATCTAATAGAATACATTACCATTATTGACTAATTTAAGAGGAGTGATGTTTGCTAACCTCGAACTCATAAATGTTGAATGTCATAAGATCCCTTATTGCGAAATGTGCACTTTTACTTCGCACCGAAGCGACCTAAATCACTTATCCTACTCTGTTTTTGTTTGTTTTGGTATGTGTTTTACGGTCCGCACAGGTGCATACAGTCATATGAGCGAGTGGAACACATAAAGCATTTTCACTTTGGCAGGAATTAATTTTGAATTTGTCCAGGTGGCGGCCGAAGCCTAATCTGACTGATTTTAGGACCATCAAGGGCTTTCTAACGTGAGCGACATGCACACGGGACCTCCGAGATTTGTTCGCCGTCATCCAGCTAGATGTTAGATCTTACCTATAATAATAATAATAATAGATAGCATTTGTATAGCGCATATCCCCGCTCAACAGCAGGCTCTATGCGCTTTACACTATATTATTACCCCAGCAGACCATAGAACACTCCGAAACATTCTCAGCTTCCCGGGAAGCATACAGTGCGAGCAGCCGATTAAGCGCTCAAACACTAACAAACTGACAAGATCTTTCGCTGTCTATAGCCGGGTACCCATTCCCACCTGGGTGAAGTGAGGAAAATTAGAGTAAAGTGCCTTTCCCAAGGACACAACGTCGGGCCCCTGACGGGATTCGAACCCACGACCTTACGGTTGCGAGTCCGAGAGCCTAACCACTAGGCCACCGACGCCACAACCTATCCTAAGATCAGAGGTGTAGATGAAAATCAGCAGTAAGAAGGAACCAAGCAGTAGCAGTAGAAAGAGTCAGGAGCCCAGAGTTAGATGGGGTGGGTAAGAAAGTGGAGATGAAAGCAGATGACAAAACATGATTAGAAAACTAAAAAGCTGGAAAGGGGGCGACAGGGGAAATGATGATAGAGAAGAATTTTTTTTTCTCACTGTCATGTTTCCAACCTTGGACCAACTGAATGAGAGGCAAACACTGTTACTCTAGAACACGAAAGCCTACAACTACTCTTTTAGTTTACTAATTCTTCCAACTCCTCCAGCAACAATACATTATGTACAATTTTTATTTTGGGCGAAATAAAGTACTCAACTTTCAGTGAATAAGACATAATGATTAAAAAGTACAAAAGTACAAAAACAAAATACGCACCTCTCACTTGCTAACTAGCTAGCTAGCTAGCTAGCTAGATAGATAGATAGATAGATAGATAGATAGATAGATAGATAGATAGATAGATAGATAAGGAAGAGAAAGAATTAATAGGGGAGTTTACATATTATGTTTACAACACCTCGCAAAAAAGAGTGACAGAGTTGATAGGAACTTTAAATCCATTATACTTTCTTTACCTACGCACACAGAGTGTGAGAGAGAGAGAGAGAGAGAGAGAGAGAGAGAGAGAGAGAGAGAGAGAGAGAGAGAGAGAGAGAGAGAGAGAGAGAGAGAGAGAATGGATAGGGGCATTAAACATAATAATATTATACGTTTCTTACATTGACTTACAAACGAAATATGATAGAGGCGTTTTATCCGTACACTTTCTTCACTTAGAAAACAGAACTCAAAAAGAGAAGATTCTCACTTGCAGCTTCCTGAGACGATATCCCACAGCACCAGCTGACATGTGTCCAGTGCCTGGACAACCGACAAAGTCGCAGACGACAGGGCAAGCGCAGTTGTTGCGGCCGCAATTTTGAACTTTCGGAAGAGATGCCCACTTTGGAGGTCATAAATAACCACAAAGTTGGACTTGGAATCTCCAACTTCCTGAAATACAAGAGTGAGGAAGAAGTAACAATAATAATAATAATAATAATAATAATAATAATAATAATAATAATAATAATAATAATAATAATAATAATAATAATAATAGCAGCTATACATATATTTTTATCCAACGAGTTAGATTAGGTCAGTGTTGCAAAATGTGTCAAGACTTGAACAGGCCTTTGTAAAAATAGTTAATGAATACGCTGAGGTACATAGCAGCAGAAAGCATACATGTGTGTGTATGTATGTATGTATGTATGTATGTATGTATGTATGTATGTATGTATGTATGTACGTATGTATGTATGCACGTATGTATGTATGTATGTATGTATGCATGTATGCATGTATGCATGTATGCATGTATGCATGTATGTATGTATATATGCATGTATGTATGTATGCATGTATGCATGTATGTATGGATGTATGGATGGATGGATGGATGGATGTATTTATGCATGTATGTATGTATGCATATATGCATGTATGTATGGATGCATGTATGTATGGATGCATGTATGTATGGATGTATGGATGGATGTATGCATGGATGGATGGATGTATGGATGCATGTATGTATGGATGTATGTATGTATGTATGTATGTATGTATGTATGTATGTATGTATGTATGTATGTACAGTGGAAACCTGATATAACAGGGATGGTGGGAGTAGAGAAAATGTCCTGTTATATCCGATCCCTGTTACATCAGAAATGCAAGGAAAGTAAACATTTATTGCGGACTAATCCAGCCGTACTTTTTCATGGGTAGTTTCCCTTGCCACAAGTACCCACGAACAGGGGTTTTGGCACCGACTTTCTCCTTGCCTCCTTAGACCACATCAGAAGAGCTTGGTCCACAGCATCTGCATCGGGCAGTCTCATCTTCTTTCGATCCAGAGCAAACTTTCCATTGGAGTTTGCTGCCACTATCTTCTCTCTATCCTTGATAATGGTGTGAATCGACCCTTGTGGAATGTCGAACTGACGACAAATCTCTGCCAGTGGAGCTTGCTTTTTGTCAACAGCCTGGATTATTTCGTATATTTTGTCAATTGAAAGGCATTTTCTTTTGCGCTTGACATCGTTGGTGACACATTACACGTGCGTGTTGCTAGGTTTCGGGCTAGATCGAGGTCTGCAGCACACCGCAGCCCTCTCTCGCTTCACACACCGCGTGTGCTTGCAGTGGCATGGCTTGCGTGGGCTTGCTCCATCACTGCATTACTCTCTCTCTCTCTTACTTTTTACGCATTGTTAACGAGCCTTTGTCCCTGCTATAACCGGTTGGGCTCCGATGAGGCCCTGTTATTGCCGATAACTTTTAATAGAGATAAAGAAAAGGAAAAAACGGGGATTTTAAAAATCCCTGTTATTACCGGATCCCTGTTATTACCGGGCCTGTTATATATGGTTTCCACTGTATGTATGTATGTATGTATGTATGTATGTATGTATGTATGTATGCATGCATGCATGTATGTATGTATGTATGTATGTATGTATGTATGCATGTATGCATGTATGTATGTATGTATGTATGTATGTATGTATGTATGTATGTATGTATGTATGTATTCATGTATGCATGTATGCATGTATGCATGTATGCATGTATGCATGTATGCATGTATGTATGTATGTACACGGTGATCCAAAAAAAACTTAACAACTTGTTTTGTAAATATCTTCCTCCATACTGAAGTTTTGTGTTTCAGATTTGAACATAACGTTTGGAAGCCAAAAGGAATTTGTCTGATATGTATTTTAGATAAGTCCATTGAACGGTTTTGCTTTTTATAGCGCATTAAAAAAACAACCCATTTTCAACCTTGTCGTCATTTTCATAGCATGGCGCACCAGTTCGCATTAGACCTACCTCTAAAAGTGGCAACAATCGCGCCATATTGCAAGCTACAGCAGTCTAACAAGTCAACAGAAGTCTGTAGATATCATCTTTCCCAAAATTTGTTTGCCTGCTGAGATCATGGCAACGTTTAGTAAAGAGCAGAGAGTTTTTTGTATTGACCATTACCTCTCCACAAACTCACCATCCCTGACATTTCGTAAGTTCTGCACACGGCATGGAGAGAATGCTTAGGTGCCCTCAAGACCTTTGGCATCATGAGTAGAGAAGTTCCATCAGTTTGGATCTATAGCGAATCAGAAGTAAAAAGTTCTTTTTTAAAAAAACCATTTCGGATCGAACACGCACCAAGCGCAGCCCTTTAAACGTCACCGGAGTGCAGATTTCAGTAGCCGAGTCCCATGAGACGTCTGTCCGTAGACGATCTGCAGCTAGGACTTTCCTACACATCAACAGTCTACATTCTCATGGCAAATCTTAACCTACGACTATACCATGTTCATCTTCGCTAGGCCGAGATGACATGGATCAGAGCATGGCAATGTGTTCATGACTCCTCGATTGTCTTGTAAAGAGGGATCATTTCCTCGATGACATTTGGTTTCATGCAGAGCCCATTTTCACCCTGCGTGAAATGTTAACTCCAAAAATGCTGTCTATTGGGTACCCCACTCTATTGTCTCTAGAAGCCACTTTTTAGTGAACATGTACAGTGTATGTGGCTTTAAAAACTCAAGGTTTAACAGGTCCTTGTGTTAGGGCGCCACTGAACATTTCGAACGACGCGTTAAAAATGTGTCGAGTCTAAAGGGGGGGATGTGGAGCACTGCTTCTAGGAATTTCAGAAAGAAATCATTAGGTTTTTAGAACTCTGTAAATTGAAATTAAATATTGTTTAAATGTCACAGGGATGGAAAATTTATGTCAAAGTGAAAATAAAGAAAAAGGTCAACTAATCTTTTCACGACTTCTTTTACAAGATTTTTAAACATTGGTGAAATTTGCGTTTTGGGGTGCTTTTTTCTTGTAGCCGTTTCCGATTTCAAAACATGTTTCTTCTTCGTGGAGTTTATATCAAACAAATTCCTTTTGAATGAATTATGTCTGTTCCAAATTACAGCATAGAACAATTTTTGCGCGAGATATTCAGAAAAAAGTTGTAACGTTTTTTGGGATCACCCTGTACATGTATGTGTATGTACGTGTGTAAGTTTATATGTGTGCATAAACTACCCTGCATCCACAAGCGAGGTGCTGTCCGTTTTGTGGGAAAAAGCTGAGAGTTGTGTATAAGTGTGTGTGTGAGAGAGAGAGAGAGAGAGAGAGAGAGAGAGAGAGAGAGGGGGGAGACAGACAGACAGACAGACAGACGGACAGAAAAACAGACAGAGGGAGAGAGAGAAAGAGACAGAGGGGGGAGAGAGAGACAGAGAGAGAGAGAGAGAGAGAGAGAGAGAGAGAGAGAGAGAGAGAGAGAGA
>NW_004797601.1:257267-258932 GCF_000002075.1 Aplysia californica
GGGGTAATTTAACGATCAACCACCCAGACAGGTCTCGTGACTGGTTGCGTTGACGGTCCTCCAGCTTATACAGCTCTGCGACTTGTGACAAGGATCTGTTCTACATTTTCTCCCTGTGTTTAGGTCTATACAGGGTTTGAGACTGTCATTGGTCGTATTAAAAATGTTTTGGTGCTTGTAATCTATTTGCCCCCCCCCCCTCCCCGAAGAAAAAACAACACGTCTCACTTGCTGATCGGCTTACTTGTAAATCACAACTTTTACCACTGCAAAAAACGTGATCTAAACGACACCGCAAATCGCAGAATCCACCCATACCCACACCGAGCGATTGTAAACGCCACCGTCTTTAGTCTCAATGCCCCCCGCACTGTCGTTAACGTAGCCAGTCAGGCATCCTCTTCGGATCAATGCTGTATAGACGAAGTATACACTCTTTCGTTCTCTCGTCACTGCCACACTGGTAAATGGAGGGTGAGAGGATCGTTTTAAAAGATGCTATATTCATGCAACTCGAACTGTTTCTTTTTCTTAATAAGGGGAGTATAATAATAATAATAATATAACTATGGCTTTATTTGAATTTCTCATGAATGGACGTCTTGCAAAATTGTAAACAGAAACATCATAGCACTGAAAGGGTTAAGCAGTGCAGTAGACCGCGGTTGATGGGGCGGGACTTATAGTCATAGTGTAGACTACCGTGTCGCGGTAGACCGACAACCTAACTGGCACAGCGTGGTTTTTGTTTCCCTGACTCCTTGTGGCACTTTGTCTTTCCGTCAGCTCTGTGCCCGAATTCTCTGAACAGAGGAGTTGTCACACTCGGCGACTGTCCAATCGCCTCTGCGTAAAGTGGACATCTGTTGGTGACACGGTCCAGCCTTTTTGTTCCATCTTCCAGTTTTAATTGGTGCGGTCGCAATACAATGAAGCATAACGACATGAGCGGGGAACGGGGTCAGAGACGGAAGATTATAAATTCTAGACAGGTTGAGGAGAGGAGCGATGAGATTGACCTTGATCTATAGATTCGAAATTGGATAAAAGGAAAATGGCGTGCGTCATCAAATCAAGAAGACGCCAACGTGACTGGTCACCAACTCTGTGCTTGCCATATAATTATGGGGAGTTTAGTAATTTACCGACTGAAGGCCTGACCATGAGTCACCGTGAATTCCTCCCCTTGATAATTTGGCTAATATTCCGTTCCTCTAAGATCCCGCATTTTCCTTACTCCGGAGCACCAGGATCTTTGTGGAAATCTGATCTCCGAGAACTAAACTACGAAATATAGAGTGCAGTTCCATACACATTTGTTCAGTCGCTGATTTCGGCGGAAACATTTCGCTAAATTTCAATGGATACGTGATGGCCTACATAGATGACGGTACAGTTTGTTTTTTTGTTTGTTTGTTTGATGTTTAGAATAAAACCACATCTCCTTCTGTGGCGGAAAGGAAAATGGTTCAGCAAAAGAACGGTATCAAATCATCAATAATTCTCAAGCCTGGCTCATCAAGATAATCAGGTCTTAGCAGAAACATCGTTGTGATAGTGTCTCTCTACTGGTACATTATCCTATATACTACCTATAAACACACACACACACACACACACACACACACGCACGTACGCACGCACACACACACGCACGCACGCACG
>NW_004797601.1:260129-264723 GCF_000002075.1 Aplysia californica
TAATATATATATATTTATATATGTATTGCAGCCCCCACTGCAATTTCCAGATTAACCATTCTGCACTCAAATTTGCGTCCACAACGTTCCAAACTACATATATGGCGTAACACTTCACACAGCTCTACTTAGCATGCCAAGTTCCAATTTAGTTCAAATGGTGTCAAGTTTTCCACAATTATTAATTTGACCTTTTGCCAGTCAGATGGAAAGTTGGCCAACGACAAGCCTATCAAGTTAACTTTTCTTACTTAACCTTCTAGTATCAATTTGTTCGTATTTGAACCTCAAAATGTGGATATACATGTAATTGTTGTTTTTTTGTTTTCTTTAATTGTAGTTCTTTTTAAGTTGGTTGTTGTTTTGTTTGTTTTGTTGTTTGTTTGCTTTTGGATGGGGGGGGCGGAGGGGTGGGTGTTTGTGTGTGTGTGTGTCGGGGGGGGGGGTTCTTTTTGTGGGGAGTGTGGGGGAGGCAAAATACATGTGTATCATTACATTAATACAATTAACATCAGAAGTTTTTTATATTGCCTTTCTAATGTCGTGTCATTGCAGAGTCAAAATTATTATTCTAATTCTTTTTTGTTGTATGCACTAGAGGATTAAAAATACAACGTCTGGTAACTCTTGTGATCTTGCCACGGTTTGCTAGATTTCTGGATAAAATGTAAGTGAGTCTGCTCATTTTAGTTCCAACGTCATTGTTTTTACGCCCCCACCCCCGTTACGCCATTTATAAAATAATGTATTAGAAGGCAGGCTGCCTGCGTGTATCGGCCAACCTGGGCTCTGAGGGATACAACATACAAACAGGAAAATCGAGATCCTTGGTGAAAATGTTCGCCCAATTTGAGAATCGAACTCAGCACTATTGGACATTATCATATGCATTTTTTCTACTAATCAGAGGGCGTCAATCTCATATAAATGGGCAAGAGATCAAAAAAGAGAAAAAATGGAATCAAACTCAGGTCTTCTGGGAAGTATACAGTGCAAACAGTCGGGTAAGCGCTCATACACTAACAATCTGACTGGGCCTTGTCTGAACTCACCTTGAAGGTGGTGACGACCCCGCCCGTGGTGATGTCCAATATGTTGACCACCATTCGGTCTCTAGACAGAGTGACCACTCGCTGCTGGCTCTGGAGACCGAACAAAGGAAGCCTCAGATTGAGCACTCCCCTCAGCTTCGTCACAAAGCGACCCTCGTCCAGGTCAAGAATCACAAGCTCTCTATTGCACAACACTAGTGCCTTTGACCCTTCCACCATCTGCAGCGCTTGAGGGTGGTCCAGTCCCAGAAGAGTCCTCTCTGTTTCGTTGGTGCTGGAGTTCAAAACTTTTATCTCGCCCTCTGACCTAAGGAGAACGGCCACGTGATTCCCCGAGGGTGACACCGGCACCATGGCCGTGATCTCCGGTAGAGGCATGTGAGGGTTGACCAGGGACTCCTGACTCACCTCCTCCTCCGGCAGGACGTGCAGCAAGGGGCGAGGAGGAGCGTGCAGAGTTTTCAACAGAACGGAATGATCACACGACTTGGTTTTCTTGCTCCCAGAATTCCCCTTCTCTGCCACTGTCAGCGTGAGACATTTGTAGATTTCACCCCCGCTCACGGAGAGAGTTTTGGAGCATCTCCCGATGTCTCGTTGCATGGACGAGAGTATCGGAGACGAGGACGGATCCATTGACTTGGCTTGCTCGAGATCACAGATGAGGTGAAGGACGGATGTGGCACAGAGTTTGTCCTCAATCCAGGGCAGGTTGAAGAAACACGTCTCCAATGTGTAAGAGCTCTTGTTTCGGCTGTGGATCAGGTGATAAGGCAGACACATAAACTTTCTCACGTTGAGAAACTTCCCGTACCTCTCTGCTTGCGGCATGATGAAACGATCTTGTAACAACTCGATTTCTTCCACGGGGCTCGGGTACGGTTTCTTCTTCCCCGCCCAGCGTCCTTGGAAGTAATCGCTGATCTCCCGGTGAACGATTGCCGTACCCGGACCGGTGGTCAGATATCTTTTCTTCGCGCAGCTCCGAAACGAGCGACTGGCCCAAGAGCAGGTGGTGAACTCGCGAGATGTGAAAGAGTGCATGAATTCCCGGAGATAAAAAGAGATGGCCTCCCACAAAACAGACGGCGCTCTGTTGATGGGCGGGTCTCCCTGGTCCGAATAGATGCCCAGCAAGACGGAGTCGTTAACGGACAACAAATCGTTCATCTCGCTCACACTCACACCGGCGTAGGAGCTCGTCAGATAGGCCATGGTGGCGCTAAAGCCGTCTTTGGTTAAAGCTTTTTCCAACATCTCAAACAGCAGGCTGATCATTCCTTCTACAGAATCGGGAATATCCTCTAACACAATGTCGGTGGATGCGTTCCAGGTGGCCACCAGCCTGCCAGCTAGAACAGCGTAGAGAGGGAGGGAACGGTTGGAGAAGAAAGAGAGGACGTTAAGGCCTTGGGAATCGGTCATTGTTCTTTTTCTCTGATGAAGAGTTCTCTGGAAGAGTTGTGTCATTTCCTCTTTGTCCCAGTGTGTGGCCTTGATGCTGTATGAGTCTTTCATCTGAGGGGTAGATCAAAAGGTGGCCATCTTATGGCAGCGTTGGACGGGATAGACAGGTGAGGCAGAGACAGAGAGAGGAGGGGAGAAAGAGACAGAGAGGGTGGAGGAAGAGAGAAAGATGTGAAGAAGAGGGAGGTGGAAGGAGATAGAGATAATGATGGAGTGAGAAAGATGGGGAAAGAGAGGAAATAGGGAGATGATGATGATGGAGAGAGAAAGAGAGGACGGAGAGCAAAAAAACAAGTGGACGAGTTAGTGAGTGAAAGCGATAGTAGGAAGGAGGAAAATGAAGGAGTAAAGGAGATTCTCCTTCAGTGAGAGAATGGTGTACACAAAAGAAAAACATGAGCACGCATTTGAGCATTCATTCATAAAGTGCTAGATTTGAAACAGACATCAGCAATCATGGTTCTCCATTTATTTTTCCGCTCGGGTGCACATTATCCTGTAGTTTCCCTGCTACCCATCTGTTCAGGTTTTTCAGATAGGTTTTTCTGGGTCTGCCCCTGACTTGTTTTCCTTTTATCTTACCCGTGAGAGCTAGATGTTCGAAGCAAAAGTCAAGCTTCTAAGATCACTGTGTTCAAGTAATTTCTATTTGCTTGAAAGCTCTCCCATTATATCAAGTCTTTGCCCTAAGGATAAAAGAAATATTTTCTTTTTTCTACTCATAAGCTCTAGTGATGTATGGTATGAGGCGGGGTAGAGAAGCATTAGACAAAAACGATTTAACTATGTTACAGTAGACAATACAACAAACAAGAGATAGACATTTGCTTCTCCCCTCGACTCCATAAGGCAATAGAGGGCAGAAATAGTAAAAGTAAATAACTTACTTACTTGGACTCAAAGACACCAAAGGCGGGGCCGCCACTCCATTTCTTGTCTATTAGATCTAGTTTCAGGTCTTTCCCAAAAGTATGTATCCAGTTTATCTTTGGTCGTCCCCTGCCTCTTCTCCCGTCGAATTTCCCCAAACAAAAGTAAGTAACAGTCCCACAAAAAGACAGTAAATACGTACCTTTGCCTTTAAGCCCCGAGCCACTTCCGGGTCACTGGTCAGAATGACCAACGTGGTGGTGGCCGGCAGCGGCCCGTCTAAGGTCATCAGGTCAATCTCCTTCGAGTCCGGACCAGAAACACTCGGCCCCTCCAGGATGATGAGCACCGGCATGTTCTGTGAGCTCCGGGATACAATGTCTGCCAGCAGAGACCGACCGCCCTTCTGTGGGTAAAGGAACAGTAAGTGAATGGGTGCAACTCCCTTTTCAACACTATAGTGCAGTCACTAATTCGTGGCTCAACTTATCCTCAAATATTTCTTTAACGTGAGAATCAATGTCCCTCATACTTTGCGCAGAAGTTAGTATCAATTTGTCTCTTCTTAAAATGCGGCCAAAAATTCGTGGAGCAACTTATTGTCAAAGGTCTCCTTAACTATTGAACATAGCTTCTCCAACTTTTGTACAATGAAATAACTTATATCAGTTTGTCTTAACTGATGAATATTGCTTCAATAATTTTTTTTTAAACCCTGTCCATGGTCCCTACAGACTTTTAAAAGTGTACAGCTGGGGATCTCTTTTAAAAGCAAGTATGTCATTGTTTTATTAGTTGCGACATTAAGCTAATTGAACTCATGTTTTGAGAACCTTTAGGGCTGAAAAATTGGTTCATTATAAATCTATTTCTTGTAACAAATTTTACCACAAAAAGGTGTCATTGGGGAGCTGTGGTGTAGGCCATATATGCGTATGCAATATGTGTGTGAGGATTGCTGTGATCAATCTCATTTTCCGCGTGGCGGAGCTTTATAATATTGTATATAAATTTAAGAAGAAAAGTTTGTTTTTGGCATCTCGCCTCTATTGTTGTGGGAAAATATGATTCGGTTAAGACAAACTGATACGAACTACTGTGCAAAGTATGAGTGACCGTGATTCATCCATAGTGAAAGAGATATTTTGATATTTGAGGATAAGTTACGCCACGAACTTTTTACCGCAGCGATAACTTAACCCCCC
>NW_004797601.1:265967-269455 GCF_000002075.1 Aplysia californica
CAGACAGACAGACAGACAGACAGACAGACAGACAGACAGACAGACAGACAGACAGTTCGTTTTCCTCTTCCCCCAACTCAAAGACTAACCCAAACCACCACCTCTCAGCTAACATCTGAGCTGTACATTTCTTACGTGGCTAATCACCTTCAGAGAAACTTAAGGATTATCAAGAACATGTACTGAGATCAAACCGCAGCAATGAGAATAGAAAACGACATCAGCGAATACATACAGATAAAAAGAGGAGCCAGACAAGGATGTGTACTCTCTCCAGACTTGTTCTCCTTGTATAGTGAAAATATCATGAGACACATAGAAGAAATGCCTGGTATCTCGATAGGGGGACATAGTATAAACAATCTAAGATATGCAGATGACACAGTCCTAATAGCAGAAGATGAAGAACACCTGCAGAATCTATTAAATGTCATCGTACAAGAGAGTGACAACATGGGCTTAAGCCTAAACATCAAGAAAACCGAAACAATGGTGATAAGCAGAAAAACTCCAACCCCAACATGCAATATCAAAATTAATGATACCACCCTCAAGCAAGTACAACATTTTAAATATTTGAGGACCATTATATCATCAGATGGTAGATGTCACACCGAAATTAAAAGCCGCATTTGCCAAGCAAAAGCAACTTTCCACAAGATGAAACAGATACTAACAAACATCAATCTGTCACAGGAAACGAGAAAAAGAGGACTGAAAAGTTACATTGAGCCAATCCTATTATACTGGGTGCGAAGCGTGACCAATCAATAAACAGCTGGAAAGAACAATTGTGGCGACAGAGTTGTGGTTCATAAGACGCATGCTACGTATCCCATGGAGAGCTAGAAAAACAATTGAAGAAGTCTTGGTTGAAGCAAATTATAGAAGACAACTTATTACGAATATAACAAAGCGACAGGCAAATTTCTTCGGACTCACAAAGTGGAAAGAAGCATTAGAGAATATTGTAACAACAGGCACGTTTGATGGAAAGAGAGGCGGAGGCAGACAGAGGGAAAAGATACAGTACTGGACAAGATGACAACATGACTAGGAGCAGCAAGAACAACAGACACCATTGCTGCAGCGCAAGACAGAGTGAAGTGGAGGTCCATGATCGCCCACGCCAGTCGGCAAGGCACCGGATGATGATGATGATGATGTTACTCTCTTGTAACACACCTATTCTCCGGCACTTATTTGACCTTAGAGAGATATTGTTGTTATTATTGTTATCGATCCAGACCTTAGAGAGTTGTAAGTGCCGTAAAACTCTTACTAAAACTATATAGAGACTAGAACCAATAGATGCGCCCTCCCTACCAGTCCACTCCCCCCTTTCCACCCCACCCCACCCCAAAACTTCCCACATTCCCATTCTGGCAGGCTACACTGCGTAGTTCATGGCTGATTCGTCCTGCGACTCAAAGGCCCATTCTGCCGCATTTCAAGCACACGACGAGTCTTGGATTATAACAGCAGATCCGTCATGTGATCAACATCATTTGTGGCTGCACGGTTGGCTGTGTTGGAAATGAGGGTGTGTCTTTTTTTTTTTTTTTTTTTTTTTTGGGGGGGGGGGTTGTTTTTTCTTGTATTGTTTCTTTTTGTTTTGTGGGCCTACTTTTGTTTTTATTCTGCTGTTGTTTTTGTCTATTGTTGGGTTTTTGTTTGATTGTAGAGTTACTTTCAGTTTGTCTGGGGTATTGTTGTTGGCTTTTTTTAGCTGTTGTTACTTTTTTTAAATTGTATTTTATTTGTTTGATTTGTTTTATTTGCTTTGCTGTTGTTTGGGGGGGGGGGGTTGTTGCATACATTTGTTTTTTTTGTTTGGGGGGGTGAGGTTGTTTTTTTTAGGGAGTAGGGGGTTCTTATATCATTGATATGAATTGTTACTTTCAATTGGTATTAGAGGCATGGTTTTTACGTGGCGGGTAAGTAGTTATTTTATTCAGTTTTTAGGACCACGATTCATATCACATAAAGCATGCATATATTACAGAAGGGCTTGGGCGGCGGCGCTCAGATGCATGGCTTTTAATTGTTAACTGGTTGGTTTTGCTTTGGTTGGTATTGTTGATATTGTTGTTGTTGTTGTTGTTGTTGTTGTTGTTGTTGTTGTTGTTGTTGTTGTTGCTGGTTGTTGTTGTTGCTGTTGGCTAGTGCTCTGGAAATTGCAAGTTTACGGGTCTTTGGTATGACTTGAAAGTAGGGACGAGAGACGTTGCGATGGAACCTACACTCGCACGTTTCAAGAGATAGATATGTTTAGATATTTTTGCATTATTCACCATCACCACCATCATCATCTTCATCATCATCATCATCATCATCATCATCATTATCATCATCATCATCATCATCATCATCATCATCATCATCATCATCATCATCATCATCATCATCATCTGGAAGAATAGAGTAAAATATTAAACTTGGGTACTTTACAATTTAATACAAAATGCCACTTGTAGAATGAGTCAGCATTTCGCTTTTTCATCGCAATCAACATTACCATAATCCCTATCATCATCCCCATCATCATCATCATCATCATCATCGTTGATGAACAATATGAAAAACATCACGAGACGTGGACAGAATTGAGAAGAAATAAAACCGGCGTCAGCAACAAAAACTACGGAATCAGCAAAAGCCAAGTGTAACTTCCACTTTAAACTTCAACTAAGACAGAGCGGGGGTGAGGCGTTGAGTTATGAGGGCACACTGACTTATACATTTTATACTCACGGTGAAACATATACCATCTGTGGCATCATGGTGAAATCAGACGCTCGTCAAAATAATGAATTATATGAAACCTTTATTTTTCAATGCCCGTTTGGGCTTTTTTTTTCGCCTTTTTTTTCTCAGTATCGTTTATGTCCATTTTAAGAAACACATTGCTTTGTAGATGTAATTAACATTCGTTGGTCAACGGCACATAACAATGTAGAAAGGCAGTTTAAAAGGACTTTCAAGGTTTGGAAGTCATCAAATTTAGCGACCATTTACCTCTGTCACCAGGTGACCCCCACCCCCTTCAATCGCAGATATCTCGACTCACATTCAAAATAGTTTAGGGGGGAGGGGGTAATCAAAAGCAAGACAAATGAACAAGTTGTAAAAAGGATATCAATATAACCTATATGAGTCCAAAAACTGACGAGCACTTGATTTCACCGTGTCATGACACTTACTCAGTCTAGAGTGTTTGACTAATTGAATTCGGGCAGATGTTTCCTCCCTCCTATTTTCTATGATGCGCCAGATGTAGGTTGGTATGCGGTAATTAAAGTGCAGCCTAGAGAGTTCCACTTACAAACCAGTGACTAATCTGTTTATCCCCCACCCCCCGCCCCTCTCTCTTTCTCTTTCTCTCTCTCTCTCTCTCTCTCTTTCTCTCTTTCTTGGCCTCTCTCTCTCCCTCTTCCCCTTTCTCTCTCTCCTTCTTCCCCCTTCTCTCTCTCTCTCTCTCTCTCTCT
>NW_004797601.1:273500-275798 GCF_000002075.1 Aplysia californica
CACACACACACACACACACACACACACACACACACACACACACACACACACCAGTGAGAAGATCCCTGTCCTCCGCCTCTCTCTCCTCTAGTATCCTCCCCACAATCTTGAGCATGCGATGTTTGACCTCCTCCCCCATCGTCGTCAGACGGGCTGGGACGTCATCGTTGGCGTCCTTGACCTTGTGGTCCGTGTCCAAGATCAACTGAGGATGGAAATCAACTCATTGAGGATACGTTGTTTTGGGACATATTTTTTTTCAATCTCATATAAATTTTGCCACTGTTTTATTTGTCTGAAACTTTAAAAAGGTAAGAAACAATATGCAGCTACGATAAGGCAATCTGAGATGTTCTCTCTCAGCCCACGTTGGCCCTGCCAGTCAGGGTCAGAAACCTGCCTCCTAAATTCACTATCCAAATTGCGTCGATATGGCCGTAAAAAACATCAAACTTTTTTTTAAAACGATGAATGAGCACAAAAACACTCCATAAGGATTACAGAAAGCCGTTCTCAGTATGGGGTCAGTCGGAAAGTATTGAACAAGTGTAAAAGTATTGGAGATGAGATGTTTCTCCTGCAAACTTCTCGGTATCTCGTATAGAGATGACACAGCTAATGAGGTAGTGGAAACCAAAATTGGAAACGCCGTCAGACCGTATAAAAACCTCCGGACGTCAGTAAAAAGACACAAACTGAAGTGGTACGGACACGTCAAAAGATCATCCGGATTGGTCAAGACTATACTACAGGGAACAGCACAAAGGGGGCGGGGGATGAGACAAAGAGGCAGACAGAGGAAACGATGGGAAGACAAAATGAAAGAGTGGACTGGCAGTGACTGGAACATCACACTATGGACAGCTGGGTGCCGCGACGTGTGGAAGAAGCTGGTTGCAAAATCTGCACCGGTCAACCGTCAGCCAAACTACGGGATAGATGAAGGTGAAGGTGAATTGAACAAATCCCCAGTTTACCTGTATGATATTGTCGGGGTTGCAATCCTTCTGTATTCTCTTCATGGCATCGCCAGCGACGTCTCCATTGATCTCAACAGATCCGGTTCTACCATCCCCCGAACTCTCATGGTCGGCAGAATTTGGTGACGTCGACCCTTTATGTTGCGACGACGTTAAGACAATCACTGCGCTGTCTGACAAAAGCTTTTTGCTGTTCAGCGCCTGCAGTACCTCTTTGTAGAACTCTGGCATGACGAAAAGTGACAGACTATAATGTGACCGTGGCTAATGTCGACTGTCCTTTACCTCTCCCCAGCACTGCCTTTGTCTCTCTTCCTCCTCCTCCTCCTCCTCCTTCTACTCCTCCTACTCCTTCTCCTCCTACTCCTTCTCCTCTTTCTCCTCCACCTTCTCCTCCTCCTCCTCCTCCTCCTCCTAGCTCTTTTTTTTAAAATCTTATCCCAAAAGGAAAAAAAATCGTGTTCAGCAATGAATTTTTTTTTACCCTCTCCCCTCTTTTTTTAATCTAAAAAAATGTCAATTCTTACTTTGGTATTGTATTTTTCAAATATCTGTTCTTCTGTCCCAGAATCCCAATCAGTGTCTATAGTGAAGCGGTCAGGCACCCAAGAGACCCGAGTTCGATTCCCAAGTGAGGAGAAATTTCTTATCTTTCTGTTGGGTAATCTACCCCTCTCAAACCGGGTTGAACTAGACAGAAAAGGTCGGAACCCCTCCTCCTAAATTATCTAAAATGTGCTGATGGGGGCATGATAACACATACATATGGTGGGAGGGGGTTGGGTTTGTTTGGGTTTTTTGTGTTGTATTTGGGGGGGGGGGGTTGTTGTTGTTGTTTGTTGTTTTTTTGTTTTTTTTAACTGGGTTTTATTTTCCTTTTTTTTCAAGAGAATCCCACCTGTTTTCATACAACTATGTCCCGTCGCCTGCCTGGTGAACACCTCCTCCATCAGTATTGCCAAGTTCTTCATCTGTCCCTTTTCCTGTGCCGCCAGCGAACGTCTCTGTAGCTCAAACACAGGCGGACATCGATTTTCGTTGTTCATGTACAGCTCACGGAAAATCCCGGAGATTCCCGAGTCTGTGAGACACATCAGGGTAGCCGTGAACTCTTCGTATGTCAAGGTCGCCGGGAGGGATTGTGGGTATTGTGTAGGGAGGATAGCCTGGGGATTACAGGTAAAAGGTTGATTACGTAATATCAGTCAGTAATATAACTCTCTCTCTCTCTCTCTCTCTCTCTCTCTCTCTCTCTCTCTCTCTCTCTCTCTCTCTCTCTCTCTCACAGAGTGAAGTGGAGGTCCATGATCGCCCACGC
>NW_004797601.1:278349-282721 GCF_000002075.1 Aplysia californica
ATGTGATGATGATGATGATGATGATGATGATGATGATGATGATGATGATGATGATGATGATGATGATGATGATGATGATGATGATGATGATGATGACACTGTTTTGTCTGTACTACTGTGTTGGTGCTGTGGTTTGCACATCAATGTACGTTACAATTATTGTTGGTCGTTAAAATAATGCTGAGGTTGACATTTTAATAGAATGTTTTTAAAAATGCAGAGCACATGGCTGTCGCCATTCACAATTGTCGTATGTAAAATTTCGTTTTAAAAAATTAAAATCAAGTATATTGTAGAGTTTCATGAGGCGCATCGTTTGGTCTTAGTCACGTTCCTCTTCTTAAAATAGTAATGGGTTTAGACGAATTAAACATGCTGTATTTACATGGTGCTGTGAGCAAAGTAAAGCAGTTATTGTTTCTGTTGAAAACCTCGTATTTTGACATACGACAATGTTAAAGGATTGCAACATGACTGGTGGGGTTGGGAAATATTTATGAGTTAATTTCATTCAGCACTTATACCAACCACATTTGTGGAAACATACGTGTGTTAAATTGGGTACTGTATTTGAGTGGAAATAAGTCATACGATCTGTTTGAAAGATGAGAGACACAGAAACACTGAGAGAAACTGAGAGAGCCTGAAAGAGACTGAGAGAGCCTGGGAGAGACTGGGAGAGACTGAGAGAGCCTGAGAGAGACTTAGAGAAACTGAGTCCTTGACTTTAACCACGTTTCGCTGAGGTACAGAGACATTATTTACGACAAAAGGTGTTGCAAACCTTTGGACATTTGCCTGAAGAGAAACGCAACACTTTGTTTTTATCCAGAAGCCCTACAGAGTAACTAGCTTTGTTATTTCTCTATTACATTTCAGAATATTTCAGAGTGTTGGTGTGATTGATTGGTGTGTGCTCTGGTGGGGTTTGCTACTTCTTTCCTATCAAACATCTACTACATGTGTATTTGTAGTTTATGAAAAGTCCGAGCTTTCGTTTATTCAGTTCAGAAATCTTATATTCATCCATCTGTTGCCAGAACTGCGACAGACGTCGGCGATCATGGTTTGCCATTATTTTCTTTGTTTGGATGCTCTAACAAAAACTATATTATTATTATCCTGGTCTTTTTCCGTCCCCCATCTGTTAAAGCTTTCAAAGTTGGTTGCTCTGGGTCTACCCTGCCTCGTTTGCCTTCAATTTTACCAGTGAGAGCTAAAAAATTAATACCAAGTGCTTATAGTAGAAAATTCCGTCAAATCTCCTTTTGATATAGTTTGATACATTTGAGGACGGCCAGATTTTCCGTCATGGGGAGGACAAAAATTACCATTTTGATGAAACTAGATCAAATCCTCCAAAATTCTTCTTTTATAGTTGTGATGGTACCTTTAATCGCAGCTCTTTCCTACACTCGATTATTCGGTTGTTGTTTTTAATAAATACTCCATTATATTAATCAAATTCTTCGTTTAAAAATGGTTTGAAAGTTGTTGCTTTTTTATTTATGCTGAATTGCTTTGTTTTTCATATTTCTGAACCATACACCGCTAAAACCTTGCTATTGCCATTGTGTATAATAATAATATTAAGCTGTACAAATCTCCGTGTTAGCCCAGCACAAATAGGGCAACAGCTCTTGTAATGAAT
This sequence comes from Aplysia californica, assembly GCF_000002075.1. NCBI lineage: Eukaryota > Metazoa > Mollusca > Gastropoda > Aplysiida > Aplysiidae > Aplysia > Aplysia californica. Next base: position 280,001 of record NW_004797601.1, read on the forward strand.
GGAGGGCGGGTGCTCTGGTGTTGTTTGCTCTTTCTTTTCTTTCAATCATCCTTATCTCTCCTCCTCCTTGTATTTGTGTTTGTTACTCTCTTGTAACGCCTCTAATCTTCGGCAGTTCTATGATCTTATTGTATTGCAAGCGCTGTAAAACTTTCACAAAAACAAATCAGCAACTCACGTGATGGTGTCACTTGCGCCCGGTGAGGCGAGCAGGGAGCACCCTGTGCCCATGTCGCAGACGACACAGCCGTGACCTTGGCCCACGCAGGCACCGACTGACGTCAGAGGTAGCCGGTGGGGAGCGTCATATTTCTATCGGTCGATATCCACAGAGTCATGGCGGAGACAGGTGAGGGCATGTTGACCCCTGAGGATGACCAGACATGGAAGTGAAGAAACTTTGATGACCAGACACAGAAGTGGAAAACCTGGATAGCAGACACAGAAGTGGGAAACTTTGATGGCAACAGAAGTCTCCAAAAACTGACCATCTAAAAGGGGAAACGATAGGGTGTCTTTCATTTTGTTTTCGTAGCAACTCAGCCCCTGCATGGTCCCACAATATCGTCATAAACTTGATAATGGTATTTGTGTGACGGGACCTCCAATTTGACCGTACATTTTCGATGGGACAGAGTGCATTGGGTGCAGGGTTAGGTGTAGGAAATTCCCACAATCGACCCTAGTTCAAACACGTAACGTTTTGGATTCGATCCTAGTTCATTTACATCGTGGCCACCGTATCTTCTTTGCTATTGCAAAGGTGTTTTGTTTCAAGATTCCATGATTTGACTATTCTCTCTCTTTTCCTAGAGTATTTGCAGATATATGCAGATAGACAGGCAGACAGACAGACAGAGAGACAGACAAACAGATAGATAGATAGATAGATAGATAGATAGATAGATAGATAGATAGATAGATAGATGCTCCATTTCCCCTCGACATTGTAAACAAAAGCAATGACGCCTTTGCGTTTAGATAGATCACGTGCACCGACACACACGCCATGTTGTGAGTCATCGTGGTGAAATCATGCGCTCGCAAAAATAACGACATCGAAGAAGCCGACATGTTTCTGCCTGGTGAGCAACTTCTATCGATTTTTTAAAATGGTTCACAACCTTTTGTTTCTATTTGAAAAGAGGATTTTGATGAAAAACGTAAGTTGATTAAGGGCACCAAAAAATGTAATTTACAATTTCCAAGGACAACCAAACTTTAGAAGTCGCCTAACTTTGGTGGCTATTTTCTTGCGAAATTCAGAATAGACACCAGATAATCCCCACCTCCTTCAATCATGGACATCTCGACTTCTATTTACCATATATGGATATTGTTATTATCAAAAGCACGACACAATAACAAGCTTCAACATGATATCAATAACTTCATATGCCAAAATAAAATTGACGAGCGCCTGATTCCAACGTGTGGTGGCATATTAGTGCCACCAGCTCTCTCACTCAGGTAAATATCGATTTTTAGCTCGATCAGAATCTGTCGTGAGGCTCAGGACTTCCTTAGTGAATAGTTGGCGGCCGGAACCGAAGATCCGTCAGGCTCTATTCATTTTACAGCGTTCAAACTGAGTGTGGAAAGGTCCAGCATGCGGAAAGGTAAGGTATTGTTATACGCCACTAATTAGTTCCTCTCTACGTTTAGTTTTCACGCTTTGGAACCGCTACGTGCACCTAATAAAACTGATGGGAACGTTTTAGTATGTGCTACAAACAATTCTTCCTTTATAAAGTAAAATAACAGCTTGCAAAATGATAATAAATGTCTAAGAAAAACTTTAAACGTCACGAGAAGAGACCCACAAAGAAACGAAGTCCTCAGACAACAAGAGGGCGTCGAATTGAGCATGGGGGACATTGAGAAACAACAAATAAAGTGGTTTAGACTCGTTATGAGGATTGGGCCACAAGAGCCAACCTCAGAGGCCTACAACATGCGATTTGATGGCTTCAAGGCGAAAAAAAAAATCAAGAAAAAGACGGATTGATGGAGTCAAAGAGATCCTTGAAGGCACAACATGACGATGCAAACAGCAACACATCTCAATGTCTCCGTGATCAGACCTCGCAAACGACAACTTTTTCCGAAATGGACTTTTCTACACCACCACATTCTACTGATTATGGTGCACACGCCAACAAAAGGTTTACATGAAACAAATTAAGCATAAAAGTGTATTTTATCGCTAGTAAACAAAACTCATAAGTCCACTCACCCAAAACGCGGTTGTTATCAGAACTCGTAAGCGCCATCATGTCGCTTACGAGCTTTGATCATAACAGAGCGCAGTAGTTCGGGACGACATCTCCCTCTCAACACCTTGCAATATAAGAGGACGAGGTAAAATAAGTAATAATTCAGACTCGAACAATTTTTTTTTTCAAAATCAAGCGAGAGGAAATAAAACTACTAGTAGATTGGGGTGCCTTAGTTAAGTGTGAGGGACGTGAAATACTGGTTTAACATCTGCTGTGGATATTAGTTTTTCGATTTGCATAAACTAAGCCTTAAGTCAGAGGGAATCAGAAATATATCACACGTGAGCATAGGCCATTTAAATTTCAACAAAAGAAATCAAAGTGGGTCTCTACATGTTTTTCCATATTGCGTGCTGGATAGATAGATAGACAGATAGATAGATAGATAGATAGATAGATGGATAGATAGATAGATAGATAGATAGATAGATAGATAGATAGA
>NW_004797601.1:285982-287832 GCF_000002075.1 Aplysia californica
AAATTTTGAGGACACTTTTTTAATTGGCTCAAAGAGAGAAGTGGCCCATCTTGTTATGTACTATCATTGGCTTAATTCAGTATCGATATATTGACCGGTTGTTGTTTTTTTACTGTGTTATAGAGATTTCAATATCACCAAAATTTCAGAAGTGAAAAAGTTTGCAAGAGATGGGGTGGAGTGGTCTGCCCGTTGCTTTTCATTACCGTAGTTTGTTACATTTTTTATGGAGATACTAAACAACACAGGCAGAGAGAAATAGGTAGATCGAAACTGGCAAGCAGAAATGTGGACATGAATAAGTAAAAATAGACATCAATAGATACACAGAAACAGGTAGAAGTAAACAGGTAGAAGTAAACAGGTAGACAGAAATATATAGAATGGGAAGACAGGAATAGATAGAAACAGATAGACAGAAACAGATAAACAGAAACAGGTAGACAGAAATATATAGACAGAAACAATTTGACAGAAATAAACAGACAGAAACAAGTAAACAATAAATAAGTAGAAATAGGCAGAAATAGATAGACTGAAACAGATGGACAGAAACAAGCAGACTGGTAGACAGTAATATAACGAAACAAGTGGACAAAAATAGATAAACAAATAGACAGAAACAGGCAGAAATAGGAAGATTAACAAAAACCGATAACGTCCACCATTGCTTCACGACGCAAACAATCTAAATTATTGTCCCCACATATTAAAGAGCAGGATGTGCCATGGCAACGATGACGCGGATTTCAAAGAGGGCGCTGGTACTTTTACTTTACAAAGGGGGTGAATTCCAACCTGCCTGGCTCCTCACATCCTTCCAGAAAAACGTGGTCTCGTTTTCCCAGCTGCTGTACAATCTAATCTGTCCCGGGCGATATCGAGCTGGGGAGGTATCGAACCAATTCCCGAACTTAGGAGGTATCGAAGAAATTCCAGAACTGCGTAGGTATCGGAGCAAGTCCGTCGCCCCTCGCGATAACACTAGTCAATCCTACGATTCGTTTGCAGTCTTATAGGATAAACCTATAATAATCATAAAAAGTATTTGAATACCGTTAAGTCCCTCTCAACAGTAAGCAATAGATCTATACGCTTTATTGACATAAACAGATAGACAGAAATCGACAGAAGTAGAGAGACAAAAATAGACAAAAACAGGTAAACAGAAACAGGCAGACATGTAGACAGAAATAGATAGACAGAAACAGGTAGACAGAAATAAATAGACAGAAACAGGTAGACAGAAATAGATAGACAGAAACAGGTAGACAGAAATAAATAGACAGAAACAGGTGGACAGAAATATGTAGACTGAAATAGGTAGACAGAAACAAGTAGACATAAATAGACAGAAACGGGTAATATGCATCCAGCAGACCTGATAGAATTCTGAAATAATCTCGAGTTCCTGGGAAGCATTCATTGCAAGCTGCCATTTTACAGGCGCTAAAACACTAACATTCTAAGTCTTTCGCTTTCTATGGCTGGGTGAAGAGAGGAAAATTCGTGTAAAGTGCCTTTCCCAAAACCACAACGCAGGCTCGAGACTCGAAGCCCCGAACCCGCAACATCACTTACGAGTCCGGTAACCTCAGAAAAAGACAGACAACATGGTTGAGGATAGACGTCTTTAATAACCTAAAAAAGATGACAAGAAAGAGAAACTTTTAGCAGAATTCCCCCTCTTGTTTGCTCTCAACCTTAAGCCTTTGGTCCATAAAATTGAAAGTTGTAGTTTCGTGTTCCTCTCATTAGCTCCGTCGTTCTGCTATGTTCATGTCATCACAGCAGAGACTCACACACACACACACACACACACACACACACACACACACACACACACACAC
>NW_004797601.1:291678-297620 GCF_000002075.1 Aplysia californica
TGTGTGTGTGTGCGTGTGTGTGTCTGTCTGTGAGTGTATCTGTCTGTGTGTGAGTGTGTTTGTGTGTGTGTGTATGTGTGTGTATGTGTGTGTGTATGTGTGTGTGTATGTGTGTGTGTGAGCGCGCGCGCACGTGTGGAATACTTGATACCATCGTCAGAAGTGTAGCGTTTAGCCGCTTCGCTGTCACAAGAAAGAGACCTGCGTTGAATTTCTGGATGGGGAGAAAATTTTTCACAATTAGTGTCTCGGTCTTTCCGCTTAGATGTTTTACAAGTATCCTTCTTAGCCGGGTGGGCCCAGACAGGCAGGGATGGAAGCCCGCCTCCTAAAAGATCTAAGTAGTATCGACCAGAGCAGGGAGGGGGCGCAAAAACATCTGCATTTTTTAAAATACGTTTACTTGGTGGTACAGGCCAGGCTCAGACAGACTCTCCCTCTGGCAACCCCCCCCCCCCCCGGCCTTAAGTGAATCTGACTCCCCCATTCCACAGTCACTGATTTGACTACTGAATGGTTGTGGTACAGAGTACATGAGAAGGTCCGTAAATCTGTACCTGAAGATGTCATCACTACCCTAGAATTGCCAAGTTCTATCTGCTCAGAAGGCCTACCTAGTTTTGAGAAATTAGACGTAAAGAAATTTGGAGTTTCACAACATGTCAAGGTTTTTTCGAATGCAGTTCCCTGAATATCTTGATAACAACTCTGAATAATCTGACGAATTTGATACAGCAGATATAATATTCGGTTTCTGAGCTCAAGGTCTCAGTAACTCAAAACGGCCAAAAATGTCAGAAAGAACTTTGTAATTCTAAGGTTACTCCAATAATGACCCTCCGTCCACCCCGGTCACGAGCTGTTGTTGCATGTTCTGCTATACCCAGGCCAGTCCATGTTTTTATTGTGTCCATCCATGTTCCTCTTTGTCTACCACTGGCTCTCCTGCCCTACACCCTTCCTTCAAGCACTTCTTTCACATTGGTCTGATGTCGTTTTCAGTGACAAAAGTATTGTATTTTTCTACATTTTTTAAAATCCCTAAACAAAATCGACTTAAGAGTGAGCCTCCACGCCCATCTGTCTTTTTCTTTTAAAACTAGTGGGATATTCAGAATTGCTCTTTCATTTTGTTTTCGTATTCTGCTGGTTTGGAATCCGGTCAGAGGCCCGGCGTTGGGCCCTTGGGAAAGGCACTATATTATACGATTAATCTCCACCTCGCACAGGTGTGAATGGCACCCGACTGTAGACAGCGAAAGATCTTGGCAGTTTGTTAGTGTTTGGGCGCATGCAATCAGCAGTTTGCGCTGTAAGCTTCGCAGAAAGCCGAGAACGTTCCAAAGTGTTCAAAGTATAAAGTCCAGAAAGCGTGCAGTAGAGCGTAGATATGTGCTATGTAAATGCAATCATTGATATTATTATTGGTTATATTGTAGATGTAACCGAATAACGCTGTGCAGCAACGAGAAACCGGACACTATTTCCCCGGATGCTTTTGTTGTTGATCTGGGAAAAAGACCATCGATTGTTCTATTTGTCAGGCCGCTACAAGATAACAGCAGACCTCAGATAACAGATTGTTTGGTTTTCCCACTTTGTCTGAGGTCTTGTAGCTGTTCCCCACGGAATTGTTAACGGGCTGAAAGAGAGGACGTGACAATTGAAAGGTGAACAGGGATAGTATGATGTCATGCGATTATAATCTATCTTTTTAGTTGAGGTACGGAAATTTTGTTGGCAGTATCGATGATTATGTTTTCAAATAAGTCTACATGGTTTAACCAAATGAATTATTCTGGTTCTCATGGACCTCATGGACACTATACAAACAACTAACTAGCCAACAAATTCAAAAAAGTGTTGATAATGATACCGTTTATTATGTGTAAGGCAGCGTAGTTATATCAGACGCTCGTCAAAACAATAAAATCAAAGAAACCGACATTTTTTCAGGGCGTTAGGCAAATTTTTATTTTATTTTATTTGTTTATTTATTTATTTATTTGGGGGGGGGGGGCTCAACGTCTTTTATCTCCTTTTAAATTAATTGCATTTCTGAGTAGGTTTTACATGAAAAAACGTTGATTAAAGGCACAACAAATTATGTTAATGTTCAGTATCCAAGGACACTCCAGCTTTGGAAGTCACCAAACTTTGGCCACCATTTTCTCCATAATTTTACCTCTAATACCAGGCGACCACCACCTCTTTCAATTGCAAATATCTCGACTTCTATTCAAGATTTGTTGGTATTTTCTTTTCGCCAAATGTAAGACTTGAACAAACTGTAAGATCATATTGTAAGTAACTCGATATGCACTTGATTCCATCACGTCGTGATGCATAATATATATTATGTTATTTATGATTTATGCTGTTGCCATGGAAGTGTGTTCTGTAAAAATGTGTGTTTTATGTGATGAGGGCCAGTGGCTTTCAACTTTCAACACTGAATAAACATTTACTAACACACTCAGCTGGAGATCAGAGACAAAGGCCAAAACTGTTTCCTACGGTTGTTTGTTTTTTTTTGGGGGGGGGAGAAGGGGTGGGTGTTGGGTCTTCGCGGTTGGTCTTTAGTGCTCTTGTCTCCGCACCTCGTGGTCCCAGTAGCTTTATGTGTAATACATGACTACAGACACGCTGTGCTCACAAGTCTCCATAAAACTCAGCGGGGCTTAGTTGAGAATAGACAAGATCTTTGTGTCTAACAGGTACAGTCTTGAAATCTTCTGAGCAAATGTAGTTGAATGAAATATATATGCGCTCAGGCTCAAGTCCTCCGTCAAACTGCTGGCTCCCGTGATTCTACCAACACCAGAGGCAACAAGCATTGACGCCGATAAATCGGGATCTAGCAATGTTATAAAAAGTAAAAATCATTAACCCCACAACTGTTAACTTGTTGCTACATTCTCCTATGTTTTAAAATTATAAAATTCAACGTCATTATTGATTTTGATCATTATCTCATTTTTTTAAAAATTAGCTATATCAAAATGTGCACTCTACGAGTTCAACAACAAGGCAAGCTCCTTTGTTGGAACGACCAGTAGAACAGATCTGTTGCTGTATGAGAAAAGGATTGTGTGTGCGGGGGGGAGGGGGGGTTGATAATACTGACTACTCCTGACTAGAACTTTCGAGTTATTGACACACTAGAGATACTTTGATTTACTCTTAGTCTACGGCACGCCAGTTCAGTTGGCACTCAACATAGCTCGCTTGTTTACAGTTCCAGCCATAACAAAATCCACGAAACCCCAGTAAATCTATAGTATATACACTCAAACTGTCTGTAGGTTCATTGCATGGAACATTCATTTCCTCTTATATTGGTGTTTATTTATACAATTAGGTTGAACAAGAGCGGGGCTATAGGGAAGTTTGTGATGCTGAAAAATTAGATGACAGAACTGGGTCTGTGCAAAGATGGAATAGCTTTTTGTATATCAAGAGCATGTAAGTACTGTCTATGGAAATGCTTGCAATTGTCCCATGAGAAGATTTACCGCTAGTTTACCCCCGAAAAACTCATGCATCGGTAAGTATTGAACTTAATTAAGAAAAATTTTTTTAATCGTTCCTGTTCCCATGATATCGAATGGCCTTTGGTCTGATTTATATTATTTCCCTTGAATTACAGTTTCATTGAATTGACCAAGCAAATATCATAATCTGCTTCTAAATTTATTTTCATTTCTACTGAGGTATAAAACACTCATTGTAGTTTCATTTGACGAGAAATCACAGGTAAATCGGTTAGTGACCTTCCACTCAATTCTAACAGACCAAAATTAAATTATATTGAAGCACCGAAAAAAATCAGGAGACAAAGGGTCAAAATATATGAAAAGACTGTTGTAAATAGACTGCTTTCTTTTATCGTAAAATGAAAACGGTGTTTCATGTAATATCTTTGTTTAGTAAGTGTTTAACGGTGCTCGCAACTGCATAGGGTCATATGAACGCGCAGGACATATTGAACATTTTCAGTTGGTAGGAAATCTTTTAAATTTTGCCAGAGTGGCCTCGTCAAGGGAGACTGATTTTGCTAGAGGGAAAAAGTGGTCACGACCTGCTATTCAACAAGTGGTTACAACCTGTTATTCATTCACTCTGAAGAAAAGAAAAGATATGAGCATAAAGGAAGCTATAAAAGACGCATATTATATAATTTGCTGAAAGTGTTTTTACACCCCCGTCGACACAATTTAGACCATTTAGGAGGTGGGCTTCGACCCTGCCTGTTAGGACCAACCTGGGCTGAGAAGGATGCAACATCCCAGGAGAAAGACCGAGATACATGGATTTGATAAAAGTTCTCTTCACTCGCGAATCGAACTCGAATCTCCTGCGTGTGACGGAGAAATACTAAACAGCTACGCCACAGACTCCTATCACTAATCTATCATTTATAATGATATTGTCACTAGAATGTTGAGACTTCAAGAACTCTTTTTGAACACCGAGCATTCTGAAAGAAAAAAGAAAAAATGAAAACCTTTTGGGTCGTTTGTTTTTGTTTCTTTTTTTTTTTCGTAATTCCTTCTTTACGGTACAGGGGAAGTATTTAAGGAGAGAACTGTATAAATTGTAACGACAGCGGTTGTTTTTCAGGTTGAGACCAAATGTCATATAAAAGGTTATATGTTTGTGTGTGTGTGTGTTTGTGTGTTTGTGTGTTTGTGTGTGTGTGTGTGTGTGTGTGTGTGTGTGTGTGTGTGTGTGTGTGTGTGTGTGTGTGTGTGTGTGTGTGTGTGTGTGAGAGAGAGAGAGAGAGAGAGAGAGAGAGAGAGAGAGAATCCACATCTATTGGTAGGTTACACTTTTTTATACAACTGTTTTTGTATGTTTGTAACATTTATGTAACTGTTTTGGGGGGTTTTTACCCTCGTCACATATTTTGAGACTGTTTTGACCGTATGTTACATAATATAATTAAAATGCATTGAATTGATTTTGATCGTATGCTACATTTATTTATACAACTGTTTTGACCAAATGTCACATAATTTATTCAACCGTTTTTTGCCATATATCACATGTATGCAACTCTTTGGGGCCATATGTCACATTTATGCAACTGCTTTGACTGTATGTCACAATTATGGAACTATTTGACCGTATGTCACATGTATGCATCTGTTTTGACCGTATGTCATATTTATACATATGTCTTGACCGTGTCCCATATTTATGCAATTGCTTTGACCTTATGTCACATTTATGCAATTGTTTTGACAGTGTGCCATGTGTATGCAATTGTTTGACCGTATGACACATGTATGCACATGACATAGAGCTGAACAAATCGACTGGTCTCTCTGAGCTATTCAAAGGGACAACTGAAAACTCATTTCAACACAGAATAAGTCCGACTACTGCGATATATACTGAGGAAAAGGAGGCAGAACGCGTTATCCTCCATGATGATGGGAACTTACTGTAAGGCTGCATGTCCATCAGAGCAGAAACAACCCGATATTTTGTCAGGAGGAGGCATTTCGGTCTGTTCGTGATGGTTTTCGTGGTCATGGTGGTAGTGGTGGCTCTAGTTGTTGTGGTGGTAGTAGTTGTGTTGGTGGTTGTGGTGGTAGTAGTGGTGGTGGTAGTGGTAGTGATGGTAGTTGTGGTGGTGGTAGTTCTTGTGGAGGTTGCAGTAGAAGTCGTGGTCATGGTGTTAGTGGTGGTAGTGGTGGTAGTGGTGGTGGTAGTTGTGGTCGTGGTGGTATTGGAGGTGGTGGTGGTGGTAGTTGTGGTGGTATGGTATTGGTGGTGATGGTGGTTATCGTGGTTTGTTGTATCAACTGTTGGGGTGGGGGTGGTAGTGGGGGTAATGGTGGTGGTATTGGTGGTAGTTGTTGTGGTAGTGGTTTGGTATTGGTGGTGGTATTGGTGGTGGTGGTGGTGGTGGTGGTGGTTGTCATGGTGGTGGC
>NW_004797601.1:297720-306081 GCF_000002075.1 Aplysia californica
TTCGGGGGGTGGGGGGTTGGGAGGGGGGGTTTGTTTTACTGATTTTTTTTTCATCGGTGAAGCTCTTGAAAAAAATAGTTTAGAAGCTCACAAAAAAACTTTTATTTTAGTTAAGAGAAGCATAATAAGCTGAAATGTGACGACAAAATGAACACGACCTACTCACCTGAAACGATTTCGCGTCTCTTGAGAAAAGCAAACGGATCAGATGAAGTGATTCACGTGAAGCAACCAGTCAACCAGAAAGGATTTGTTTGTGGCTTTCCTTTTCTTTTTCAAAACGCCTACAATGCCCTTTGATGAGCTGCTTCTTTTTACTTTCACTTTCAAAATGATAACCAAAAAATCCTTTTCTTACTGTTGTTTTTAGACAATTTGTTTCGTGAGACTGGAGACTCTTCTTTTTAAGGACGCAATTGCTCTAATAACAATATAGATGAGAGCAATCCTGTTTGCCTCAGGCTTTAGCTCTCCTTCTCTCTGCATCTACGTTGCCATCCCACCTCTGTCAGACTCGAGTCAAATCTGCGGCCTAGTAAAACAGGCCTAGAACCTGACGTTTGTTATAACACTGTGTTTGGATTACGAGCCCATTCCCTCTTTCTTTACTTCATATCCTCGCTTCCTCCCTCTCACAACCCATCTCTTCTTCGTCCATACTCTCCCAAGAGCAGTCTAATCGATTTGAATGAAGCTAGCTATTCGCTTCATCCTTCTCGCTAGCAGAGGAGAGAGAGAGAGAGGCGGTCGAGACCGCCATTCACCGTCAACCAACAAAACGGTTACCTAGCAACTGATGCTGAGAGTTGGCGGTGACGTCAAACAACCGAGTGAAAGGGGAGGGTATTAGTGCGATGTAGGGGAACGTGGAAGCGGCCCTTTGCTGTATAATATTTGTCTCAAATCAACCTGGACAGCTAACGAGAAACGCGGAAATTTACCCCCTACATCCAACCATGATGATTACCAAATGGACCGACGTGCCCCTTCATTGCCCTTCCCTGTCTCGTAATTTGCAGGTTCACGCGGTGATCAAGGATTAATGGCACTGCTGCTTTGTAACAGTCGACACGGATAAAGAGAGGCTACGGACCTTGTTGCGTGGTGTCTTGCAAAGGATTTATCAGATAACAGCGAATTTGTAACCCCCTCCCCTCTTTCCCCCTCCCCAACACCCACACCCACACCCTCATACACACACGCGCGCGCACACACACACACACGCACACTCACACACACACACACACACACACACACACACACACACACACACACACACACGCCTTGCGCCGGTCATCATGTCTGGTTTATTACCCTGTTTGTTTATCTCATTGGGTATTTTTAAGTTTGGTTATTTATTTAACACGACAAAACCAACAGGTATAAAAATCAATTCATGAGCACATCAAGAGCAGCTTTTCAGTCACTGTCTGGTGTACGAAGATAACAGTATTTTGTCTGTCCATCCAACAACAACAGTTCGTCTGTGTGCGTCCTTGTATGTAATTATGTGTGTGTGTGTGTGTGTGTGTGTGTGTGTGTGTGTGTGTGTGTGTGTGTGAGAGAGAGAGAGAGAGAGCGCGTCTGTCAAAGATTGCATGTGCTTGCATGTGCAGCCGACTACGAATGAGTTGATGTCGTCAGGAGAGTGAAAAAAATCAATTTATCCGAAGTTCAACTAAGCTGTTGGGGATCTGCAACGAAAAAAGGGTGCTGGGGCCCGACAAAAAGATCAACTTAACAGAAGATCAACTTAAGCGAGTTCAACGCAAGTGGAGTCAACTGGATTTAACAAATTTGTCTTTGTGAAAATCCAAAACTTTCTCATCTTATCTTATTTGCTAAAGTTTACCCTTAGCCTAAACCACACCTTCTGTGTACAAGAAATTAGTATCATAACATACAGTATGAACGCCTCCTCTACAAATTTATGGAAAAGCCAACTTTCAAAACTTTTTATTAAAGAGAGTTTCAGAAACATCCTGGGCGGGATTTGAACCCGGGCCTTCCGCACCCCTACCGTTAGTCATCAATTGACCAAATGTTGGCTGATGTCTAAAGAACCTTTACCGGCAAATGTGGTGAAGTGATTAGGTGCTTTGCTGTTGGACGCAGAAGACCTAAGTTCGATTCCCAAGTGGAAAGAATTTTTTTTCAAGCCTCCCGGTATTTCTACTGGGATGTTGTATCCCTCTCAGCACGAGTTGGCCCAGGCAAGAAGGGTCGGAAGCTCGCTTCCTACATGATCTATGCTGGGTCGAAGGGGCGTCAAAACAGCTACATTTAATTAAAAGAGGAAACGACTTTTACATGAATCTATAAATGACTTTTAAAAGAGTTGAAATTTTAAACAATACTTACTGATTCTATTTTTATCAGCGTCCTTACGCCCACATAGTGAAGTCTTTAACCCTTTGATCCCAGATCTCCACAAAAAGGAGAGATAAGGACGATAGATGTTTGATAGAAAAGAAGGAGCTTAGGTGACTTTTTGGAGATAAAGATTTCGTTAACCCTAAGATCTACACCTGATCATGTGTGCTACATGTACACTTGTGATTATTTTTTTTATTTTATCTGTCCAGTTATGAATAGTTCGAGTGCTCACACAAACAAATCCATCAATTATTGACTGAATTATAGCCGTTTTTAGGTGACACCCTTCGCGTTTAATAAGGTGTGTAAAATTGTGGAATCCCTTCTGTACTGAAAGAGTTAACCTCTCCATTGCTGAGTAGACGCATGTTCTGGTTGGTATTCTCCACTAACTAGTACCAGGTTACCGACGCCACGTGTTTCTTCTGGTTTACAGAAGAAGTTCAAGCAGGTATACATTGTTTCATCTGGTGAAAAAAATGTGAAATTTAATGGTATAGGTTTAATGCCCTTATCAACACTGTTGGTTATTTAAGAGGCGGGACCTCCGAGTTTAACCTTCACCTCCGAAAGGACCGAGGCAAGTGGGAACTCCGTGTAAAGTGCCGTTCCCAAGGAGACAACGTCGGGCCGAGCCGAGGCTCGAACCCCTGAACTCGCAATCTCACGATTATGAGTCCGAAACGTTGCCTAACCACTAAGCTACCGACGCCACTTGTTTCTTCTGGTTTAAAGAAGAAGTTCAAGCAGGTATACTTAGAATAAGTGAAGCTGTTTATTCAAGTCTCTTGGACTCTCTGCTGGGGGCTGTATATCCCTCTCAGGCCCAGTTGGCTCTCACAGGTAGAGTCGGATGCTCGCCTCCCACATACTCTAAATTGGCTCGAAATGGGCGTAAAGGTACCCGTATTTTTTTAACGAAAAAACTAGCTAGTAAAGATGTGTAATTCGTTATGTATAAACCTCACATGACTGAATAGTTTATCTTGTCTGTACAGGTGAAAATGGAAACGTTTCTGCAGCGAAAGGGTTAAGTCGCACCTGTTCACCTCAACTGCGACTCACAAACACCCTTTCACTTTGGAGAGAGCCGACCTTAGCACAGTTGGTGATTGGCAGGTGCTGTCCTGTGATTGGCTCTCTTTCCTATCAAACATATAATATCGTCTTTATCTCCCCTCCTTCTTGTTTTTGTGTGTTACTCTTTTGTAACACTTACATTACAATATTCGGCACTTACGAATGACCTAATCTAATTGTGTTGTAAGTGCCGTAAAAAAAAGCTTACTAAAACAAAATCCATAGCTTGGTGATAATGAAATCGGGCTGAGCCTCTCCCGTGGATATTCTGAAATCCCTCGTCCTTTGTTTCAGTGCTCTATTCACCCCTCTATCCTCTTTAAATCATAACCAAGCTGCTCACCTTCGAGTCATGTGTGACGTCTATATGTCAGCTTTCCGCCTGCCAGGTGTGATTAGTGACTAGGCGCCTTTTGTGCTTCGCCGTTACGTTTTGGTGCGATTGTCATTTGGGCTTCCGCTGAAGGTTTTCTTTTTGGTTCTGTTTCCATACTTGGGAAAGTATGTTTTTGGTCCAGGGTATCTGTTGTTGTTGTTGTTGTTGTTGTTGTTGTTGTTGTTGTTGTTGTTGTTGTTGCTGTTGCTTTTGTTGTTGTTGCTTTTGTTAATATTTGTGGTGGTGGTGTGGTGGAGGTGGTGGTGGTGGTGGTGATGTGTTGCTGTTGTGGTTGTTGTGGTTGTTGTGATTCCTGATGTTGTTGTTGGATGTGTGTGGTAGCCTATCCTTTCGAAATGTTTGGAGCCCCGAAGAGCGTGCTCTTCACCAGGGCCACCGTCTCTTTTGGGTAGCGGGTGAGATTGTCCAATCTCCCTGAATCTTCCCCAGAGAGATGTCACCGCCTGACCTCCGTGGCGGGGCATCTCTGCAGCAAGTGCTCCAAATCTTGGGGCTCCTCGCTACACAATGGACAGATTGGGTCCGATGTTTTGTCTCTTCCATTTTTTAGGCCGCAGCACAGAGAAGTGACCGGTCCTCATTTTTGCCAGTAGTCACAGAGGGACTTAATTTGAGCCTCTTGTTTTAAGGAAATTGCCCTGTATATTTCCTTCGTCCACGTGTAGGATATCGGGGGGTCTTTTGTGATCAGTTTTATCTGGGCGCACGCACTTTCATATGCAATTTGGCGGCCTGGACCCGGCAGTGCTGTTGCCAGTTTAGCACTACTGTCTGCGAGATCGTTGTCGAGGATATCGCAGTAACCAGGGATCCACTGAATCGTGGGTTGAGGTGTTGCATTATTTATGCGTGGTCGTATTTGGTCGAGGGATGGTAATGTTCCCATTAGTGCCATGCATAGCGATTGATTGTCAGTGAAGAAAGCGACAGAGTTGGAGGCATCACACTGTTTGTCGATCTAGTCAATGGCCATTTCCAAGGCTCTCCTCTCTTCCTCGAAAGAGCACGTGAATATGGCGCCTTTCTCCCTCAACATCTCGACAACGATCGGATTGGACGGGCCATCCGTTGTTCTTGCAGTCGCCGAGCCGTCAGTGTAGATAATGTACTGTGCGCCAAGCTCTCGTGCTCGGCGAAGGGCAGCGCTTCGGATCTTCAAACTGGAGTCACTCCTTCCGCTCATGCCGTACAGGGGGGGGAAGCGATGTCGGGGGTGATTCCCCGTTCCCTCGGCCTGGTTTCAAAATAAGTAATTGGCCTCCTCTCGCAGTTTTTTTAAATCTCTGCGTCCTTTTAGGCGTCTTTGCACTTGTTCCGTTGCCGCAATTTGTCGGGGGTGGTCATTGTTCATTTTCTCTTGATCGGAGGCAGTTAGCATTGATGGTGATCTCAATGTTTGGGAACCCCGTTTCAGCTCAAAGTGCCTCGAGCGGTGAGGACTGGGCTTGAGTGGTGATCAGTTGCAGACATCTATTTTGAACCACCTCCAGATTATTTATCAGAGTTTTGCTCAGCCACGGTTGCCGCTTGCTGTTCGCAAAGTTGAGGACTCTCTGTATATGGGTTAGGTAGACCTTGCGTAGGTCGTCTTTCGTCCATCCCCATTTTGAGTGCACGACAGCGCCGTGCATCCTCACCTTCTGTGTGGCCTTAGGTATTACTGTCTCAACCTATTTGCTGAACGTAAGCCTGCGGTCGAGTGTGACTCCAAGAATTCTTGCGGATTGCCCATACTTAATGTATTGTCGAATTATTGATTGTAATGCATGGCTTCCATTCCAAGTCAGATGTTGCGAGCGTGAAGAATATAGTCTCGCTCTTCGAGCCGCTCGGTGTAAGTTTCCGTCGCCTGCTCCAGTCAGCAACTATGTCCACCCCTCTTTGTGCCAGACTTACGGCGTCTCGTGCCGTGTGTGATGAAGCGAGGATAGAGAAGTCGTCAGTGTAGAGTGAAATTGTTAGATTATGCGAAAGTAGTTTCTCCAGTTCGTCGATATAAAAGAGGAAGAGGATGGGTGCCTGGACGGAACCCTGTGGGGGGCTTTGGCTAATTTTTCTGTTCTTACTCAATGTTCCGTTGAATCGGACTCAGGCTTGACGATTTTGAAGGAAGTCATTTAGCCACAAAACGTATGTATCTGGGATACCTCATTCTAGGAGAGTGTGGAGTAGGCGTTCTCCCCAGACCGTGTCGTATGCCTTTGAAAAATCGAGGAGGACGAGTACCAATTTCTCCTTCTTTTGGAAGCCATCGGAAATCTTTTGCGTAATTCTCAGAATTTGGTCTTCCACACCTCTTCCTTTCCTGAAACCACCCTGCAGTTCGGAGAACCAGATGTTCCGCTCGGCCATGTCGCACAGTCGGTCAGATACCATTCTCTCCATAACTTTGATGACACAGGATGTGAGGCTTATCGGTCTAAACCACGTTAGTTCCTATGCTGGTTTGGCAATCTTGAGGAAGGGGGGGGGCATGATGGCGTCTTTCCAGACTTGTGGGGCATCTGCTGAGCGAAAAGACATGTTGAAGATGGAGAGCAGTTTCTCAAGCGTTGTGGGACCCAGGTTTTTGAGGAAGGATGGAGGGATGTTGTCTGGTCCGGGTGATCCGCGGGACTTCATTTTTGCACTGGCATTCCTCAGTTCCGCGATAGTGAAATCGGGCTGGTCTGCCCTTGGGTTGTTCCGTGAGTATTTCAGTCGCTGTTTGGGTTGCCGGTTTTCGGCTCTGTCTTCTTTCGACATGTTTAGACTGCAGACGTTCGCATTGTGGTCTTCGAATATATCTGCCTTATTCTTGCTTGATGTTACTAGTCGCCCATTGTGGGACATTGTTTCATTTAGCGAGTTTGTCTTAGGGGTACCGTTGAAGCTTTTTATGATTTTCCACATCTTGGCGTCGTCCTGCGAGTTGGTATTTTTCTCGAGCAGTTTTCGCCAGGCGTCGGTCTTGACTTCTTTGATCGCCGCTTGAGCCACGTGGCACGACTCTAGCCATTCTTTGTGGCGGGTTCGCATCTCTTTCCGGAGTCTATTTCGCCTCCGGATTGCTCTTCGAAC
The DNA here is from genome assembly GCF_000002075.1 of Aplysia californica. Lineage (NCBI taxonomy): Eukaryota > Metazoa > Mollusca > Gastropoda > Aplysiida > Aplysiidae > Aplysia > Aplysia californica. Next base: position 304,634 of record NW_004797601.1, read on the forward strand.
TGTGGAGATTTCTCATGTCTTTGTGTGCCTGCATGGTTTCACAGTGTCTACAACATGGGTACCGGCGTCCATCAGGGCAGTGTGGAATTCAGACACCATGTTGCGGATGTGGTTGTTCGAAGGCATTCTCGTCACACTGTCACGTTCAACGGCGTCAGTGAAAGCTTTCCAGTCGACGCCGAACGATTTCCAGGTGACCTGACCCTTGAATACTTACCCATGGCTGACCTCAGTGTTAAGGGTCGCGGAAATGGGTGCATGGTCAGAGCTGCCAATTCCGTCTACTGGGCACCAAGTGTGCTTCCCGCTCTATGTTGACCCACATATAGAGACATTGGGGGCACTTTTTTCCTCCGGTGGATAGTGGGGTAGATGGAGAGGGATTGGGGTTGGAACAGTTGTCAAGCCTCGACTTGGTGTTGGTACGTGTGTGCGTGTTCTATCGTTCATTACCGTCATGTTGTATCCAGTGTTGTTGTTGTTGTTGTTTTTGTTTGTATGGCTATTGTTATTGTTATTGGAGTTTTTATGTTTTGTAGTTGATTCTCTTGTTTGTCTTTTTGTTTCTATTGTTGTTCTCACTGTTCTTTGTTATTGTTGTTGTAGCTGATGTTGATTTCGTTGTTTTTGATTATGTTAATGTTGTTGTTCACGTTTATGTTGTTGTTGCTGATGTAGTTTCTACTGCTGATATTTTCAGTGGTGTGAGACATGGGATTTCGCCTTGTTATTCAATGTGACAGAATCGTAGGTATAATACGTCCCTGTCAACCAAAATTGGCCCTGACAGGCAATGTCTGCAGCCCGCCTCCAAAATGATCTAAATTGTGTCGATGTTGGTGTAAAGACGCCTACATTTAATTCTTTAAAGGTGAAAGTGAAACTTAAATCCCGTACCAGTGCCTGGTGGTGCAGCGGTTAGGCTCTTCACCGTCGCAAGAGGAGGTTGTACTTTTCAATTCACCAATGGGGATTCCTTAAAAAATGAAATATTTATTGAGTACCGAGTATCTCTGTTTTCATGCGTAGGCGCTATACTATATCCCTCTCATCTAGGCTATTTCTAAAGACAGGATCAAAGTGAGTCAAACCTGTCCACTTCCTGAACGATAATAATTGATTGTGCCGACGGGGTGTAAAAATACAGTGGAGTTCACATGAACCGAACACGGTTAATCCAAAAGCAGCAGTAAACCGAAAGATAACAAAATCCTCGATTTGGTGTTTTTTTTCTGTTTGAGCAATCTCTCTGAACTGAAAACCTGGCTGAACAAATAAAATGTGTTTGTTTTACCAAATATAAATGCGTTCAAAGTAGGCGCCTCACTTAATTGCAATTGAGAGGGAGGGGATGAGAGTGGGGTGGGGAGGGAGAGAAAGAGAGAGAGAGAGAGAGAGAGAGAGAGAGAGAGAGAGAGAGAGAGAGAGAGAGAGAGAGAGAGAGAGAA